>NC_056732.1:774762010-774900312 GCF_019279795.1 Protopterus annectens
GCTTTTTGAAATGAGTTGAAGACCTGTCAATCAAACATGCCAAAAGCACTTTTAAGCACTTTAAACCTGGTCTGCGCCGCTTTGCGGAGGTAACGCATGCGTACTGGCAGTTAGCTTGGCGCCGCGGCCTGCAAACGGTGTGCACTGGGATAAATCTGAATTGGCTAGTGACACACATGTTCAGCTAATTGCACACAGTTTCAGCCTGTTTATCTGCTGCTTGGCAACGGGCACGCAGTTTGCAGCTTTTTAAACACTACTCGGCTACGGGCACTCTGCCTCACGGCAGCTTAGCTATCAGTACATTTCTGACTATTTTTATTCTTATGTTACTTCAAAATATATGCTCTGTTTCATTCCATTTTACAAAAGGGAATACATTTACATTTGTACAATACTGTCTGGGGGCTTTTTAGTGCTTATTTACAAAAATAAAAAAAAGGTTGTTGTAGGGGCTCGAACCCTGCTTGCCTACACATAGGGCGGGTACTCTACCACTAAGCTATTATTTCTTGGCTTACTTTGCATATTTAGTTCTTATATCCTTTTCCCCTGACTGCTAACTGTGATTGCGCTTAGTAGCACACCAGCACACAGTAGCAAACATTTACGGGTTTAACAAAAAAAAGGTTTTCATTTACTTTTATGACATCTCTTCACTTTATACACTGATGGCCAGTCGGGGCATGTGTTGTATAGTGTGTTTATTCACATTTTCATGGCCTTTCTCGTGGCTGTTTACTTTCAGCCATTATAGTTTTCCGGGGGCGTGTCCACTTGCAGAGCTTAGCCTACAGACACGCCCCCTACTCTCTTACACGGACCGTGTAAGAGTTACTGGTGTGATTCAGCATGCCTCATGCACCTCATGCATATGCATGACATGCTGACATCACACAGTTTAACTGCAGCCTCCGTGTAAGAGTTATAACTCTTACACGGAGGCTTCCTGAATCTGGCCCATATACTCAGAACTTTCTTTGGCTTTTAGCATAGCACATTTAATTTCAGAAAGTGTGCTGAAACAAAACTAGGTTTCAATATGAGAATTACATAAAATGGGACACTATGAGTAGTCAAAATGCTGACACATGAATTGAGACTAAGATTATCAGAGTTGCATAACATATTAAGGTTAGTGTGGAAACTAAATAACATTTTATTGAGTGAGGCATTGATTTTTATATGCAGAAGTTATAGACACCTTTTGCCTGGTAACACAATGAAAGTAATTTTAGTCTTTAAAAAAAAAAACTTTAACTGTCACTTAGGAAACTTGAACAGCAAAGGTCCTTTAAGCTATTCAGTATAAATACAGTCTTTACTTACAAATGCAGATATAACATCTTTGTATAGACCGCTTCACAACTTAAGTGTGTTCTTTATAATACTGAATCAGCCAAGTAGGCATGATAATTCTTCATTGCATTTTTATACTGCTGTATTACATAGCAACAGCAGCAGCAGTTACTTTGTTTATTTTAACCAAGGAATCAAATTTGTTTTTCTCACTGGAAGAAAAGTGTACTATGCCACTGTAAGAAAAAAAATGCAAGGATGGAAAAAAGAGCTACAATCGTAAATTGTACTTAGTGTTTGCCAAGCCATAGGAATAAAAGGGATGGCTTCCATCAAGAGAGTTCTCTGCAGAAACACCTCAAGCAATCCATCTTTTACTGGCAAGCAGAACTATGCACAAAAAAGAATATTAGAGCAAAACAATGAACAGTTCTCTTGATTTTACATGTTGTTACTATTAGGCAATACTTCAATGATTTACAAACCAGCTCATCTTTACCTACTAACCTAACTGCTGTCATTCTTCCAGCTTTAAAAGTCTTCAAGTACTTTTTTTCATATTGCCAACACTAGAGAACACCAACATGTCATACAAAATGTGCAAAATGTCCAGGTAACCACCTCTACATCTTCAGAGAACATTTACACAGAGCTCACAAAAGCTAGGCATCTACATCCCTGTTTCTTATGTATTTTGCTTCAATCTAGTGAGATCCTAGCATATTGAAGTACTTTAATTAGAATTTTTGCACTTCTATGATTAATTTAAGGTTACTGCTGCTATATTTTGAACTATGTGATGCATTTTTCTGTATTTAGCATTGAAAAGCACCACAGATTTTCACTGATATTGTTGCTGGTTTCTATGCTTTGTAATCATTTAGAAATTGTGTGTTTCTATCTAGTTTGTTTGATTGTACATATAGTGTTCATTTTGTATTAACTGTAGTGTTGTTTACATTAAGAAGACATGATGCCACATTCTAGTGGTGATAGAATGAGTCTAGCTTCCCTGAGGTTGGAATCACACACAAAGGCTTTAAATGCTATTTTTCATTGGCTAGAGGGCTATTTAGTTTATTTAGTAAGTTTTTTTCTGCTTCTATATATTTGGCAAGTTTTTGTGGCACTTGAATAATAACCACAGAGTGTTTGAATGTTTGACATCCACACCGTTTTCTGTTTATTTGGTTTGAATTTATTGCCATACTAGCACAGATTCTTCTTTCGGCTTTTCCCAGTTAGGTGTCACCACAGCGGATCACTTTTCTGCTCATGATTGGCAGTGGAGTTTTACGGTGTTGAGTTGCCAGCCCGGCACCCAACCTTCCATGGAAGGCACACACTTGCATGCACTCATGCCTAGGGCCAATTAAGAGTATCCAATCCACCTACAGCATGTCTTTGGGATGTGGGAGGAAACCGGAGCACCCAGAGGAAACCCATGCAACCACAGGGAGGGCATACAGACTCCATACAGAAAGCACCCCAGCCAAGGATTGAACCAGAGAACCTCTTGCTGTGAGGCGGCAATGTTAACCGCTGTATAACCGTGGCTGCCCTACCATACTAATACAGATAAGTACTTTAAATTCATTTTTTTTACACATTTACAATTTATGTAAGAGTACTGCTGTTGTATTGTCAAATTATTGTATTTTTATGCACTTTATCATTGGGAAGTGTCATTGTTTTTCAGTTATCTTGCTACTTGTTTCTCTGCTTTGTAGTTGCTTAGAAGCTATATGTTTCTAGCTAGTTTCTTTGCTTGTCCAGATAGTATTCACTTTGGGTAGGTCTAGGGCATTTTCACATTAAGAAGACTCAGTGCTGCATTCTAGAGGCTGTTGATAGTAGCCTGGTCTATCTAAGGTGGCAGTCACACAGGAAGGTTTTAAGCTATTTTTTTTTCATTTGCCAGAGAGTTATTTAGTGTGCTTAATCAGTTTTCTCTGCCTCTATAAGTTTGATGTGCTTGCTCAGCTCTTGCCCCATTACTTTTTTCTGAGAGTTAGGTTTGAATCTAGTGCCATTCTACCACATGTAAGTATATTAAATTAAATTTGTGCTCTTTTACAGGTTATGTAATAGTGCTGGTGATGTGTTTTTGAATTATTTATTTTATATGGTGCTGTACCTTTTCACTGACCTTGCTGCTGGTTTCTCTGTTTTTGAATTCATTTAGATAGTGTGTGTTTATTGACATTGTTTATTTCTCTGTTAGTATTCACTTTTGCCTAATTGTAGTGTGTTTCACATTAAGAAGACTTGGGCCTGCATTCTGGTGGCAGTAGAAGGCAGTTTGGTCTATCTGAGATTGGAAACACAGGAAGGCATTAAGTGAAATTGTTTCATTGTCCAGAGAGCTATTTATTCTGTTTAGTCAGTTTTCTCTGCTTAAAGCACTTCTTGTCACACAGCAGGTTTAAGCAGTACCCTGTATAGATGCAGGCACCTATAATCGATAATTTCCCTAAGAAATTACCCTTAAACATTCCTCACTACTCAGTTGTGCAAAGAACAATTAGTTTGCACAGTGACAAGCACTCTCACATGTGTTTTGTATTATATACTCCTGATTTTAGTGCACAACAACCTTCTGATCAGGTAAAAAGGGACTTTAACCCTGGATGTGAACTTTCCTGTTCTCTCCAGAATAAGTTTGATGGATATGTGCATCCTGTGGCAATGTAGCAATTGCCTAATGTTTACTGATTGATAAATAATTCTTAAACAAACTGATAAAGTGTGTGAGAGAGATGTATTTATACAATGTCACTAGAGGCAAAGCTCTCGTATACAAGCACTCATAATATCTATCATGTTTTCAGTAATGCATACTATACACCCACCACAAACAGTATGGACTGAACACATAGACCCACATATGCTGACGCTCTTAAACATAATTGTTGTAAAGCCCAATGACCTCCCAGACATTGCAGCTACAAGTGTCTTATGCATCCCCAATAGCACTCTAACATAACCACAACAACGACAACAAATGCAGCCAGATGTCATTCAACCTCAACTCATAAGCCTATAAGGCAAGCCAGCACACTTGCCAATATTTTGATCATAGGAGACTCATTATGAGATACACTGATATCCCACTCACCAGTCTGAGTAAGGAGAATGTCAGTGCCAGTTGCTTATCAGGGACCAGGTTTAAACAAATCATGCATGCACTCAGGTCATTGGACCACAAGTACCATTATGACAAAGGTATAGTCCATGTGAGTGTAAATTACATGAGATGTACCTCCTTGGGCTATATAGAGAGACATAATGGAGCTGTTGGACTATGTGCCCCAGAATAGTATGTTCCTAGCACTGAGCAACAGTCTATCTTCTCCAAGAACAACACCATAATATGAGCAAAAGATGAACTGGCTTAGGTTTTTGGTGGCACTCGAATGAGGCATAATATTTGATAGCATAGGAGGATATGATCAACAGGCAATGCTGGTTTGCCAGGGAAAGTCTGCACCTGTTACCTCTAGGCTTTCAAATATTGACTAAAACATTGTCCTCTACCATAGTGTTCTTTTATGCAATGCCCAAATGACATACCTTCCACACAAAAACATACTCGGAGGCTCTAAATAAAGATCTGCCTAAGCAGCAGAGACCTCCAAAGCAGACACCCAAGCAACCGCTACCCCAAAACAAAACACGTGCAACACATATCTCACAAAGCCAGTGTGCCGAACAGTCACAGCCCTTAAGGCTAAACAACACACCTGATACACTTGTAATAGGTGACTCGATCGTCAGGCACACTGAAATCCCGCTTACCAGGCTGAACAAGGAGAAGGTCACGGTGAGCATCCTGTTGGGCGCTAGGATCTGCCACATAACACAAGCACTCAGGTCACTCCAAGGCAAGTACAAATATGACTCAGTCATTGTCCATGCTAGTGTGAATGACCTGAGATGTACCTCCCTGGACTACATGAAAAGCGACATAGAGGAGCTCTCTGAGCATGTAGCCCAGGTCGGTATGACCCTGACCTTGAGTAGCATCTTACCCTCACCAAGAATGATGCCACAATATGAAGACAAGATGATCAATTTCAACAATTGGCTTAAGTACTGGTGTCATTCAAAGGGGAACCAATGCCTGTCAGCCTGGGATGATATGCTCGACAAGCCACGATGCTTCGCTAGGGATGGCTTGCACCTGTCATCCCTGGGCTTTCGGATATTCACAAAGGCTCTTGCTACCCGCATAGTGCCTTTTTTAGGCAAGGCTCAAAAGACAAACCCACCTCCATAGGTATCACAAGGGATAAGAAACTAAGAGTAATGCTACTCAATGCCAGAATTCTAAACATCAAGATGCACGCACTCAAAACTCTCCTTAGCATGGAAAACATCGATATCTGTGCAGTAACAGAAACCTGGTGCAGGGCTCCCGAGAGCAACCCAGCACTACCAGGTTATACCTCATACCATGTTTTTCGGCCCCAAATCTTGGACCGAACCACAAAAGGAGGGGGAGTATCGATATTCATCAAAGATACCCACAACTCCAGGTTGGTGGCAAAGCACGAAGCATCAGAGACTATCCATGTGCAACTAACAGTGGGTAAAACTGCCTTCCAGTTTATAGCCTGCTACAGACCACCCTCTCAAACCCAGGAACCCTACTCGGCCTTCCTGAGAACACTGGAAAATATGAAGGTCTCTCCAAACACCACTATATTGGGCGACTTCAACTACCCAAACATAGACTGGGAGCATTACTCTAGCTCCAACACCCTAGCTCAAAGGTTCCTAGAATTCATAAACTCAAATGCTATGGAACAGCTTGTTACCACTCCCACAAGAGGGGAAAATATACTGGACCTGATCATCACCAACATGGGGACTCTATGCTCCAGACCAGAAGTGTATCCCTCACTGGTAAGATCAGACCATAAACTGATCTCACTGGATATTCACATCCCGACCCCACCCCCTGCCCAGAAAACCACAGTGAAAAACTTCTCTAAAGCAAATTTTACACTCCTCAAAACCGAGGTGGAATCCTTCAAAGCCCCCGGGCCTGTGGAAAATACGGCCCAGACCGCAGAATCCTTTATAAATGCATTCTATGAACACCTTCAGGAATGCATGGATCATGCAATCCCAAATAAAACCAAGACCCAATCCTCCAAAGGCAGGCGTCCTGTCTGGTGGACCCCAGCCATAAACAAACTATACAATAGAAGGAGGAAGCTACTACATGATAGAGCAAAATCCCAAAAAGGGAAGGCATCTCTGATCAGTATTAGCAAAAAACTAAGGGCACTCATAAAATCGTCTAAGGCCAGCTTCGAGAGAAAAATTGCACAGGACACTAAGGATAATCACAAAGCTTTCTTTAGTTATGTTAGGAACCTGGGTGGGAATTCCCAGATATGCTCAGAATTAGTCCAAAATGACAAAAAATACACCAAACCCACAGACATTGCCAACATCCTAGCTGACAGGTTCAGCGCAACACCCCCCCCACCAAAAGGGCAAATATCTATCCCAGCAGAGTGCTGCCCCCCTGACATCTCAGATGCTCAGGTAAGAGCCGCCATCTCTAAAGCAAAAAACACAGCATCAATGGGACCAGACGGTGTCCCGGGCTGCGTCCTACATGAACTCCAAGAAGAGCTAAACCCAAACATAAAACTACTGTTCAATCTCAGCCTTACTACAGGATATGTACCCAAAGAGTGGCGTACAGCAACAGTGGTCCCTCTCCACAAAGGTGGTGCCTCAACGGACCCTGGAAACTATCGCTCCATAAGCCTGACTAGCTTGGTCTGCAAAGCTATGGAAAGGATCATCATGGACCTCATAAATAAAGATATTGGGGACCTACAGACACTGGATCCTACCCAGTTTGGCTTTGTTAAGGGCAGATCCTGCCTCGTAAACCTGGTCAACTTCTTTGAAACAGTCACCAAGGCCATTGATGAAGGGAAGGTGGTCCACACAGCCTACCTGGACCTCGCAAAAGCCTTCAATACAATACCCCACTCGGGCATTATAGATAAGCTCACCAGCTTAAATATAAACCCCTATGTCACTAGATGGGTTGTAAACTGGCTCAAGGACAGAACCCACATGGTTAGAATTGCTGGAGCCATGTCAGACTCCAAACCAGTTACAAGTGGCGTCCCACAAGGCTCAGTCCTGGGACCTCTCTTGTTCGGTATATATTTCTCGGAGGTACAGGCCAACACAGAAGGACTGTGGCTGACCAAGTTCGCAGATGACTGCAAACTGGGTGCCATAATCGGCTCTCCAGCCGACACAAGCATCCTCCAAAAGGGCCTCATAGAAACAGACAACTGGTGCCAGAGCCATGGCCTCAAGCTAAATGCCAAAAAGTGTATAGTCATCCCTTTGCAAAACAAAGTGCCCACAAATTACCACATAGGTGGTAATCCATTAAGTACAGAAGAAGTAATTAGGGACCTGGGGACCCAAGTTGATAGCAATCTCTCATTTGACAACCACGTGGCCAAAGTGGTTAGAAAAACATTTTATATAGCCCACCTAATCATGAAGGGATTCACATCTAGATTAGGGAAGGTCATCGTGCCTCTTTACTCATCTCTCATCAGGCCCATAATCGAGTACAATGTCTCTTTTGGGATGTACCTTACCAAACACCTGCAGCACCTGGAAAGACCCCAAAAGTACTTCACCAAGAGGATCAAAGTGCTCAAACAGATGCCATGTGCTTCCCAGTTAAAGAAACTCCAGCTCTACTCAGTGGCATACCGCCTGCTCAGAGGCGATCTGTGCCTGACGTATAAAGCCATGTCCAACCAGAATTAAGGGACATGCTGCACCTCAAAAAATCCAAATCCCATCAAGCTACACGCTCGAGAGACTTGAACCTCAGCACTGAAATAAATAGGACATGCTGGAGGGACAGATTCATAACCCAGAGGCTCCCTTCACTCTGGAATAAAATCCCAGTCCAGGTTAGGCAGAGTCCCTCATTGACTCTCTTCAAGTGGAATCTTGATGTGTGGATGGGAGATTGTAGGTTTACCCCGGGTATCACTTCTGTGTCACTGTTAGACAGAGGCACAGTAAACTAACCTCAAAAAAGAGCATAGCAAAATTAATTTAAAATGGGTGGCGAAAGCCAAACATACTCTGGCTAGGCTTATAAATGCCCTAGGGCACATAGCCTAGTATGAACCTATGAAGCTATGAACCTATGAACAGAGCAAAACCAATCCAAGAAATTCTAAAGGTGTTATTGCTCAATGTAGGTGTCTAAACAAGAACTTCCACTCCCTCCAAGCACTCTTCATCTAGAGAACACAGACATTTGTGCAGTTATTAAGATATAGTTTAAAACCACAGAGAGAACCACAGCAGTGCAAGGCTACAATGCCTTCCTCACATTTAAACTGGCTACTGCACATGAAAGGTCTAATGGTGGATGTGTCTCAATTTAAACCAAAAACAAAAATGCCTCAAGACTGGTAGAACAGTATGATGTACTTGAGCTTCTCCAGATCCAAATTACCATAGAAAAAGTCCTGTACCATATCCATGCAAGCTATAGGGCCCCATCTATGAATCAGGTAACACAACAAATACTTAAACTTATTGGAGACCATATTCATTGGCAAATTTAATAATCCTCTTATAAATTGGGGATTATACACAATCCCAAACTTTCAGGCCTAGAGAATTGAGATTTGTAAATACAGACAGGCTGGACAAGATAGTCCATATGTCCCATACCAATCCAGACATACTGGATCTGGTCCTCACTAATACGGAAGAATGCTGTACCCCCATGTAATGTCCACACTGGTAAAATCGGACCACAAAACTGTCTCCTTTGAAATAAAAATAAATCCCATGATCCTAGCTAACTATGGCACATTTAGAAACTATTCTAAGGCAAATGTTCTACTATTCAATGATAAAATGGCAAACTTTTAAGCCCACCAAACCCTAAGAACCTTGCTGACCATGCAGAATTGTTCGAAGAAACTCTGTACAGTCATGTAAATAGCTTCATAGAGACAGATGTACCTACCAGGAATAAGCAGATATAATCAATAGATTGTAGAGCAGAAGGAAGAAAACCATAGAAAAATTAGAAAGTACCATGCTCAACAAGATAAAATTACTCTCATTTATCTAAACAAGCAACTCAGAGGGCAAATTAAGTCTACCAAAGCTAAATTTGAGGTAAACATAGCCTTCCAGCCTAAGAACAACCACATGGCTTTCTTTATCTATGTTCACAACCTCAATGGTAATACACAATGTTGTTGTTGTTGTTTGTCTTTCAGCTTTTTCCCAGTAAGGGATCACCACAGCGGAACTCTGGTCCGGTGATGATTGGCAGTAGATTTTTATGAAATGCCGAGGTGCCAGCTTGACGCCCAACCTTCAATGAAGAAACGCTCATTTACGCACGCATGTCTTTTGAACGCTACCCAACCGTGGGGAGGACATGCAGACTCCACACAGAAGGCACTCCCAAGCCAAGCTGAGAATTGAACGGGAAAACCTCTTGCTGTGAGGTAAAAATGCTACTGCCGTACCACTGCGGAAAGGTAATACACAATAATGTGCTGAATTAATTGTAATTGAGGCCTCCAACACTGAGGAAAAAGGTATAGCGCCAATCCCACTTGACATCCCTCAGGAGATATTATAGAACATAACTCCCCCATGCAGTCTCCAAAGCCAAGGATACCACATCACTGAGCCCGAGTAATATCCCTGGATGGCTCCAAAATAACATAAAACATGAACTATCAGGGATACTTAAGTCACTATTTACCTGAAGCCACCAGACAAGCTTCTTGTCACGTGAATGGAGAACTGCAACAGTCATCCTTCTATGCAAGGGCAGTTCCACTACAGACCCAGTTAACTACAGACCCATAAGTCTGATTACTCTCATATGCATAGCCATGGAAAGAATTATGATGGAAAAGATTAACAGTGACATATGAAACCTTCTGACACTGAATTCAACACATTTTGATTTCATCAAGTGCAGGTCATACCTACTCAACTTGGCAGACATCTTTGAGAAGCAATGGATGAAGGCAAAGCACAGCATACTGCCTACCTTTCTCTGGACAGGGCACTGGAGACAGTACCCCACTTGAACATTGTAGACAAACTCACGGCATTAGGTTTACACCTCATGTCACCCACAGGATAGCCAGTGGACTCACAGATGGGATGCAACATGTTAGGGTAGGGGTGTCCACCTCCACAAAAAGGCCAGTCAATTGTGGAGGCCTGCTGGGTCCACTCATTTTTGGCATTTACTTCTTTTAAGTTGAGTTCAATGTCAAGGGTCTCTGGCTGACCAAGTCTGCAGATTATCGCAAACTAGGTGCAGTCATAGAATACCTCATGACACTAATATCCTCCAAGAAGGACTAACACAGACAAATAACAGGTGCCAGAACTATAGTTTAAAACTCATTGCCAAGAAATGTATAATTGCATCCTTTGGAAAGTCCATTACCACTGGAAACAATAACATTAATAACATTCCCCTAAAAGTAAACCCTGTAGCCAGGGATTTGGGGACAGATGTTGACAGTAAATTAACCTTCTTCCATCGGTTGTCTATGGTAGTAGGGAAATCATTCTAAGTTTCTCAATTTATAAACAAGGATATGTCATCTAGATCTAAGGAAGTCATCATTCCACTGTCTTTTGCCCTCATCAGACCAGTCATTGAATACAACTTCCACCCTTTTTGGTATGTTCCTGATCAGGCACACAGTGGAACACCCACAGAGGAACCTCCATAGAGGATCCTCAGAAAAAGAATACAGGGCATAAATAACATGTTCTACATAGATTGCCTCAAAGTCCTATCCCTATACTCTGTCTCCTACAGACTGTTGAGGGGTGATCTATGCATTGCGTAAAAGCTGTTCTTTGATACCGCTCTGATGGACTTTCTGCATATGCACAAAACAAACAGAGTCAGAATTACCTGATCTAGGGACTTAAACCTTGCTTGTGACATAAATAGGATATTTTGTAGGGACAGCTATGCATCTCAGAGACTTCCTCTTCTCTGGAACTGGCTTGCCATCCATGTGCAGCAGATTTCTTTAACTCAATTCAAGCATAACTTGGACTAGTGGATGGGGAATTAGAAATGCACCTTGGTCTGGCATCTATGTTTCTAATGGACTGAATTTGCTTGTAAATGCTTGAACACCCAAGATACAGCTTAAAAAATCCGTAGGCTACCAAAACTTAACAGGTACATTTGGGACATATGGCTAGGCTTAAAAAGACCGCTGTGATTATCACCCTGGTACACACATATGAACTTACAAACACAGATGGAAACCTTCACTTCTCAAGAGGATGGTGTAACCATGCTCACATTGGAGCAAACAGATGAAAACAGACCCTCTTCAAGATAGTTGTACTACTGTTGTTGCATCCACACAATTAGTTTTATAGTCAAAGAACACAAACAAGGCAAACACAAGTCATCCTCCCAGTCAGCAGATAGGAACACAATAACAAATGAAGCAAAGGTTATACAACTGATGCCTGCCCATTACATTCAAGCTATGTATCATTTATTCTATGCAGTTTAGATTAGATGTGGTAAACAATACTCACAACATATTTTTCTTGAGTCTATAATAAGAAAATACTGTTCTGAACTCAAAAAACAAACAAAAAAAATGACTGCAGTGCTTGAGGTACAAATTTATACTTTTCACTTTTTCCATTACTTCACAAATACTTTGTTGCAACAGTTAGTCCATTTACTTGTCCTGGGAATAATTTAGGCTCACTTCATTGACTCCTGCATTGAGTCTAGATTTTTATGCCACCATGTATGGTGTTTTTTTACAGTTGTTTTACTGTATCCTGTATAAATTCACATCTAACTAGTTACAGTTATTTGGCTATTAGGATTGACTGGGAATTGATCTGTATAATGCATATCAGAAAATCCTGGCAACCTTGTTTTATCCTAATTTGCTAGATCCATTTATTTTTACAATGCTGCTAATGTGTTCCTGTTTTGCTTGGCTTTACTATCACACTGGGGCCACATTAAAGTAGTTTGCTACCTAAAAAGTTACAAATAAAGTTTTTTGCTGGGATATTCATTCTATTCTGTTGTTTCACATTTGTGTTATACTTTTAGTTTACTTTTATGAAACTTTATCGATCAAATAAGTTGCGTTTGTTTATGTCAAGGTTTTGGGTAATTCTGCCTTTATTGCTATTGCCATGTTTTTCATATTAAACATTTAAAGTGAACAATAATTTAGTTGGCATAAACTGCTTTGTATGTGTTAAGCAGCTTCTTTTACTGCTAGAATATACCTTTTTTAAATTACTTCTAAATGTTCTTGCACTCCATCAAAGAGAATAACTTCTTCCAGCTGACATGTAGATCTGAATCTGAAAAAGTCTCCCTGAGACAAAAAAAACTCTACTTTATAATCTGTAAGTTAGGGCTGCAGACTTGGTAACATATTATCATTAGAATGTAGGTATACATTATGAACATCGCACTGACTACCATGAAGAGGTGAAGCAACCTTTATTCTGGCATTTCTATTAACAAGCTGTAGGGCTCAGTGAGGATCCTATCACACCATTTAAACTTAAAGTAGACTGCACCAAATGTCCACTTTTCAGACAATAAGGATAGAAGCACTGTATGTTCTGACCCACAATAAAGGTGAACCTCTTCACAGGTTGACTGACAGGTCCCAAGAGGGACACAGGGATCATCCTGATTGGCCTAGCTGAGCAGTTTTAAAGTTAGCCAAATATTCTGCATATATTTCTATCTTGTTTGTCTTCCTATAAAACCATGATACCTACTGTGCCATACCCCCAAGACATGTTTCAAGCACATCCACATCCTCTTTATCCCCTATGAATTTACATAGCTTTGCTTTCACGATAAGTCAGATTAGTGTAGCATAAATTCATTGTATCAAGTTAATAACAGTTGCAGAACCATATTTTAATAGGCAAAGGGGAATATTTACAGATAAAAAATGTATATTATTTCTAAAATATTTTGGAAAACATTCAATAAAATAAGCACACTTGTTTGAAAATAATACAAAATGCTGAACACTTTTTACCATTTTTGTTCCGAGTTATTTCAGATTGATCAGGGTTTTCTTTGCATACTCAAGTCAGTATGAAGTGTTGGGAAGTTTAATAAGTTCCTATTCATTTACTTGTTCCAGTCATAGTTGAACTGCTCAGTTAGTACACTTCCTTTGGAATGTACTATGTGTTTTTTCAGTGGTTTCATAATTTAATATAGCAATATCCCACGTGCTGGGTGTGGGCAGTGCTGGATTTACCCATGGTTGGCTTTCTTTGCCCTTGTGACCAAATGACACCAACCATGGGTAAATACAGCATTACTCACACCCAGCTGTGGGTTATTGCTATTATACAATGACATTATTTTAAAAAAAGTTACTTTTCTTAAATAATGTCATTGAATAATGGCGCCGTGCTGCTCTTTCATGTTTTTCACCAGTATCCTGGGGATTTCTTAATGTACTGTGAATGCGTATGGGACTTACGTTCCCATGCTTACACAATATGTCAGTGCTGTGTAAAGGGAGAAAAGGAGAAAGGAAGACCTCTCTTGTTTTTTTTTTTTTTTTTTTAATTAAAAAAATTAAATCAGGAGACTTACTTAACTCAACTTAAAGAGGAGATGAAACAGAGAAAATGTAAGGATAATCAGGTGTGTTTCTATTGTTTGGAATAACAAACCTGATTATCCTTGCATTTTTCTCTATCCTGTCTGTCTCACTCATTTGGAGTGTCCAGTTTTTGAAAGTTTATTTAAAGAAAAGTAGAATGCGCATAGTATATATTAATAGAAGAAAGTCTGGGTGGCTGGAGTTTTCTCAATTGGTATATACTCAATTTACAAAGGACACACTGGTTCAGCTGAACAACAAGCAAGCTCATTTTTGAATTTTAGTGGCCAGTCATTGCATAATCATTAATTAATTATTTAATGCTTGCTTTACTCTGTTTAGGGTTGTAAGACAGTCAATGTCCACCTAAGCTAGCAGTGGGCATAAGGCAGAGAATTAATTATAGACCAGCAACTGTCTATCAACTGATAAAATCAATCTTCCCAATTCACACAAGCAGAGACACACACACACACACACACACACACACACACACACACACACACACACACACACACACACACACATATATATCACACACACACACACACACACACACATTTTATATATATATATATATATATATATATATATATATATATATATATATATATATATCATACAAACACACGCACATATACACACACACACACACACACACACACACACACACACACACACACACACACACACACCAGGCAATTTAGAGAATCTCCAAGTCACTGTGAAACATGCTTTTTGGTATGTGGTAGGAAGTAAGAAACTCCAATGAAAACACTATGGACACAGGTGGAAAGACCACAGATACTCTGCAGAGAAGGTATGTACCATAGTCCAAAAGCACATCGAAGAACTGAATCAGGCAACAAAGTTTAAGTATTGTACCATCATATATCCCTGTATGTTATTGTCACCTTACAAAAATTTGTAAAACATAAGAATACTTATCATGGTTGACTGTATCATCAAAATATCCTCCTATGACATGTTCTTGCCTTCTGTAAATTGGCTCACTGCTTCTCTTGAAATCATTATATTGATGACAACATTTGGTTTTATCAGAGCTATGGCCCATATTACCTACTGATGGGATAGGAGGCAGGCTTTAATGTCAACATTTTTCACAGGTGAACACTGAGCATTGTATTGTTAAGTTAATTGTTATGGTTAAGATAATTGCTCAGAATTGCACAGTGTGCAAGTTAAGAATGAGAACAAAAAGTCAAGTACACATATGTGAAACTCATGAGGTGCTCATAAACTTAAATTTCTGTATTATGTTATTATCTTGTGCATATGGTGCCTGGAGCTAATTTGGTCATTTGATCAAATTTTCCCAAAATAGATCAACTTTGTCTTCTCCAATCATGAACAAAGCTACTTAGACAGAGAGTTAGCCACACACAAATGCTATACAAGCAGTATTGCAGTTTACATTGGAATTCACAGGCTTTTGGCTCGATCTGTTATAGATCACTATAGAGCAAATGATTTCCAGCAGACTAATCCAAAATGAATTTCCAGGGACCATGGAAACAAAAATGCCGGAAACTTTAGGAGGAAGAACATGCTGTCTCACCTGATATAAGGAGTCTGAGCCCTCACTAAGTGGATGATGACTCTGGTTCTTGTAGTAATCATGGTGGGTTATACTATCCTCACAGGGGATTGTGGCAACATAGCTGAAAGTAAGTGCAGGATGAGGAATTTCTGTTGGTGGATCCTGTTGATCCAGCACTGATAAGGTATTCATCACTCGGGATGTTAACATGATATTAAATTTGACCGATATCAATAGAAAAAACACTATAAATATTTATCTGTTTATTCTACATTATTCTGAATATATATTAAAAATTAAAGCAAAACTATGTCTAGATTTTTGTGTTTACAATTTTTACAGCCAGTAATCAGTATTAGGAACTGAATTGGTATGGTAGAACAGAGCAATATGAAATGATGTGAGAACCCAATTTATTAAATTGGTGCATGAGAAAGGACAGAAAACAGTTATACACATACAAATGTGTGCGTTTGTATGTATGTGCATATATATATATATATATATATATATATATATATATATAAGAAAGTAGACAATAATGCATTCAACTTTAATGCATTAGGTTGAGCACATACGCTAATCTACACTATCGGTAAGAAAACATACACTATATGATGTTATACGACATGACAGCTGAAATTAGAATTTAGATGATACTTCAGGTTCCTATGTTTTATATTAATCACTTTTTTTTTTAATTTTAAGAACAAGACAGAATTGACTCAGCAGAGGAAGGACACCCTCCACAGATTGAACAAGCAAATTAGAAGTACTCTAAAGCCAATTACAAAGCTAAATTAGCATCCCTAGCTAAGGATAGTCACAAGGCATTCTTTAGCTACATCAGATATCTAAAAGTGAAGGCTCAGCTTTGTCCTGAACTAGTACTGGATGATGTTGCTCTTCTTATGTGCATTAAGAAGACGTTGAGGCTTGAGTGTTTGTTTAAGTAAAGTTTAAGAAAGCACTTAATCTGTGTATTAGTTTTTTGTTTTAATAAAAAGAACTTCACTGTAAGGATTCCGGCTACTGGCTGTGTTTTTCATTATTGGTTTGTTTGTTTAAGAAGTTTATTGTATACAAATACATCAGGATGGATGGCAAGAACATCAAACTTTAACAAACTATCTAACTAACTGACTGACTACATACTTGCATACTCACACTCTGGCTATTTACTCACACTGGAACTCTTACTTGCACATGCTCAGTACTTATATGCATATGCTGACTCACTGAAAAGATTCTTAAAGGTATATCACACACACTGATCTACATCCTACCTCTTTGCTGAGTTGTCTCATATAAACAATGACATTTTAGTAGGCATGCAATTATACAAACACTAATAAAGAAAAACAACAGTCATGTCCAGGTTGTATCTGGGAGTAGGTTTTGGGATGCAACCTGGTGTCGTGACATAATAGTTAGGAATGGATTTAGCAACAGGGAGTGTCACTGGGGAATGTTTTGCTTGTGGACACAGAGATTTTCTCAGAAACTTTTAGTTATGCACTCACCATAACTTCAGATGTTTGGGATCCATCTCGCCTACATTCTGAATGATGGGTTCGGAGCTGATCCCTCGGCTCCGACTCGGCACGCTTATGCTATAGAGCGAGGCCTCTTATTGGCTGAGCTTTCTTTATCCCAGGATGCACCACCACTAATCCCCCAGATCTTGTTTGTCTGCATTCATGCACACATGCACAGCTTGTTTATATAACATTGTTAGATGTTTCAAGATGAAACAACAGGATTCGGACCTTCTGATATCCTCTGATCTCCAAGGAAGGGGAGGAGGGTGGGTTATTAGAATGTGGCGAGATGGATCCCAAACATCTGAAGTTATGGTGAGTACATAACTAAAAGATGTTATGTGATCGATCTACCTACATTCTGAATGATGGGACAGCATCCCTAGCACCTAAATCCCGGGTGGCTCATTGGAAAACACTCATGAGCACTGTGGAACCAAATGAAGCTCGTCCTCTAGATGCCACATCTAATTTGTAGTGAGAAATGAAAGTATGCGGGGAAGACCATGTAGCCGCAGCACAAATGTCACCAATAGCAAGCTTAGAATGAAATGCTACTGAAGTAGCCATAGCCCTTGTAGAATGAGCCTTGACAGTGGTGGAAAGCTCCTCGTTAGAAAAAATATAAGCTTGAGTAATACAATCCCTGATCCATTTGGCAATAGTGACCTTTGTGACTGCTTTGCCCAATTTGTTTTCTGCAAAGAACACAAACAATTGATCTGTATTCCTTGACTGCTTGGTCCTATCCAAATAAAAACGTAACTGCCTATGGACATCTAGTGTGTGGAAAATAAATTCCGCTTCATTGGAGTATTTTGGGAAAAACACTGGGAGCTCTAATGACTGTTGCAAGCATAAAGTAGAGCAGACTTTAGGAACAAAAGAAGGATTCGGTCTGAGGGAAACTCTGTCTGGATGAAAAACTAAGTACGGAGGTTTTACTGACAAAGCTTGAAGTTCTGAAACCCTTCTGGCTGAAGTAATTGCCACTAGGAAAGCTGTCTTCCATGATAGAAACTTTAAATCACAGGTAGCTGCCGGTTCAAAGGGGGAAGAAGTCAAGGCACGTAATACTATATCCAGATCCCATGGAGGTGCAGGATGAGAAACTGGAGGTCTTAATAGAGCAGCACCTTTCAAGAAGGTCTTACACAACCTGTTGCTCATTAAAGGTGGGTCTATGGATTCATGAAAGTTAGAAATTGCTGCCAATTGTACTTTGATGGTAGAAACAGAAGAGCCTTGGTTGAAAAGAGAGGTTAGGAACTTAAGTACTTCTGCTACGGGAGCTGAAATGGGGTCCAGGCCCCGGAGTTGAGCCCAAATAGCAAATCTTTTCCATTTGCTAGAATAAAGTTTCTTCGTAGTCGACTTGTGGGCTGAAGACAATATGCGCACTACCTCTGGGTCTAGTGTATGTCTCCTGACTATGGTTGGAAGAGGAGGAGCCAGGCCGTCAATCTTAATGTGTGTAGGGACTGGTGTAGTAGTCCCGACTGATGAGTCAGTAGGTCTGGGATCTGGTCCAGGAACCATGGACCTTCCAGAGCATGTTTCTGAAGAAAGGGAAACCAGACTTGACGAGGCCAGTAAGGAGCAATTAAGATCATTTTGCTCCCTAAGAGAGAAGCCTTCTGAATTACCTTGGGTAAGAGAGGAACTGGAGGGAAGGCATAAAGCAGGCCGGTGGGCCAAGGATGGACTAACGCGTCCATAGGGCTCTTCCCCAGAGCCGGGGATAGGGAGAAAAAAATCCTTGCATTTCGCATTCAGAGGAGTCGCGAAGAGGTCGTAATAGGGAACTCCCCATTCGCTGAAAATCTGTCTTGTAATAGTTATGTTCAGAGACCACTCGTGAGGAGAGAGAATGGTCCTGCTCAACCTGTCGGCTACAACATTGGATTTGCCCGGTATGTGAGTTGCCACTAGGAAGTGATTGGTTGAGATTGCCCATTCCCAGACCCTCATCGCTTCTCTGCAAAGAGGATAGGATCTGGTCCCTCCCTGCTTGTTCAGGTACCAGACAACTGACATGTTGTCTGTGTGAACAGCAATTACGCCCTGAGGGAGGTAACAGTGAAGGGCTTGAAGGGACAGAAGTACTGCTCTCATCTCTAGGATGTTGATGTGGAGAGAGGTCTCTTCCGGATGCCATTTGCCCTGGACTGACCTGCCCAGGGAATGCCCCCACCCGTCTGGGAGGCATCCGTGGTCAACGTGGCTGCCGGAGGAGGAAGAGCAAAGGGTCGTCCCTGATCCAAATTGGAAGACACTAGCCACCAGCGAAGGTCTCGTCTGCAAGATTCTGTGATCCATATTAGATGATTGAGAGGGAGTTCCTGAAAGGACCATTGAGTTGAGAGAAGCCACTGAAGGATTCTCATGTGTAACCTTGCCAAGGGAACTAGCAGAACTGTGGCAGACATCGATCCCAATAGTTGCAAGACCATTCTGGCTGGGGCTTTGGAATTGGGGAGTAGGGCTCGAACCTGACTTTGTATGGTCTGAATTCTGTCTGCAGGTAGATAGACCCGCATCTGGTTTGAATCTATCTCTGCCCCTATGAATTTTATCCTTTGAGATGGCCGTAACACAGACTTTGGCCAATTGAAGGTGATTCCTAGGGAATTGCCCAGTGATGTTGTGGCCTGCAGGCTCTGTAGAAGTAGATGCTTTGAGGTGGCAGTTAGAAGCCAGTAGTCTAGGTACGGAAACAACTGGAATCCTAGACTCCTCAAGTGAGCAGTCACTACTGCCAAGCATTTGGTGAACACTCTGGGGGCTGTGGTGAGACCAAAGGGCAGTGCACGAAACTGAAAATGACTGCTTCCTAGGCTGAAGCGCAAGTGTCTCCTGGACGTTTGATGTATTTTGATATGGTAATACGCGTCCTTGAGGTCTATGGAGCACATCCAAACACCTTTCTCCAACAGCGGGAGAATGGTTTGTAAAGTGACCATTCGGAACTTGGACTTCTTGACTGAATGGTTTAGGTTGCTTAGGTCCAAAATGGGCCTCAAGTCCCCGGTCTTTTTTGGCACTAAAAAGAATCTTGAGTAAGTCCCTAATCCGATCTGGTCTGCGGTGACCGGTTGGATGGCTCCTTTTTGCAGCAGTTTTGAAATTTCTATGGCTGCGGTATCCCATTGACTGGGTGGCGGGTCCGGGATTCTTTTGGACTGAGGGGGGGACAACAGAATGGGATGGTGTAACCTCTGGCGATAATTCGAAGCACCCATCGGTCCTGAGTGATCCTTTTCCAGGCATATAGATGCTTCGAAAAACGACCCCCGACTGGCTCCGGAGCAGCACAGCTGGGCAATCCCTCAGGGACTATGAAAAGTTGAGGAGCCACGAAAGGACTAGCAGTCTCCAGTGTTGCAGGGGCCTCTGCCGCCTCTGGGACGGCGTCTTCCTGATGAATTTCCCCTTCCTCTGCCTCTGGAGGGGGAATCTTCCTGCTGAGAGGGGTAAGACTTCTGCGATCTCCGGAACCACATCTTCCCTCCTCTTTTAGCCTTGGAATAAGGCCGAAAGGGAGTGGAAAATCGTGCCCCTATGGCAGTCAGAGTCTTACCCTCCTGTTCACAGCGGGTAAGTGTGTCTTTCACCTTGGGCCCAAACAGGGAGGACCCATCAAATGGGGCGTCGGCGAATGAAGACTTGAAGGCCTCCGCAAAATGACACAGGTGAAGCCAGGCTTGTCTCCGTAGCGCAATGCCTGTACCCGCCGCCCTACTCGCCCCCTCGGCCGCATACGAGATGAGCCTCATGGACGAGTTCGAGATGGACGACATCGTAGCCAGCTGAGATCCAACCGTCTGGGCCAGCTCCTCAGGCAGGTTAAATAAGAGGGTATCGGATAGCTCCTTAATCAGATCCCTCTGGAATCTCGTAAAGTGTGTTAGGTAGTTCAGAGACCTCAAAGTAAAGGCCGCTGAACTAAGGGTGCGCTTGCCGTACCGATCCATGCTCCTAGACTCCTTAATAGGAGGATGGACGGATGTAGAAGCCTCTGCTACATCCTGCTGTGTAGCAGATGCCACCACCATAGCATCCACAGCCACACCTTTCATGAGGAACTCTCTATCTGGGGGTGCTGAAAGAAATTTACTTCACTATCCTTGTTTTTGGATATTCTTTTTTGTGTGCTGAAAGAAATTTGTTTGGACGAGCGGGCACCGGTTCCACAGAGTCTGGGTGTTCCCACGCCCTTCGACAGATCAAATCCAAGAGCTCGTCGAAGGGCGGAGACACCCAGGAGGCGGAGGGATGAGCCCCGAAGGCCTTCAGGAACACCGACTCATCAGCAGAGGGAGGTGTGGACTGCCAGCCGCCTCGTTGTTTTAGGGCTTCAAGGATGTCTGCAAAGGAGACATCATCCGAGGACGACTTGGGGGACCCCTCTGCATCATCGAGATCAGTGTCAGATGTCAAAGACTCGTCAGGGGAGTCAACGTGCTTCCTCTTGCACGTTTTTTTCCTGGGAGGTTCAGAAGGACCTCCAGGAGGAGGAGAAACCCCAGTGGGGGTAACCCGAGGCCCAGGGGCTCCGCTGTCTGCTGACAGGGGAACTGCTAACGACCCAGTCTCCAAGAGTAGGGAAGGAGCTGGGGAAACCGTGGAGATGGCCAAAGAAGATTTGGCTAGAGCACTCCTCATTGCCCTGAAGGCGGGACCACCAGAATCCTGGGAAGGTCCCCCCTCCATGGCCATGACAGTAGACGGTACTCCCGCCGCCGACGCACCAAGAGGAAGACTTGGGACCGAAGACATCAATCCTGAAGCCTCCCCCGCAGGGCCGAAGGAAGAAGTCCGTGCACTGAACTCCGACCCAGGAGCCGGAGTCGGAGCAAGGGTCGGGTCTGACCCTAACACTTCCACTGGTTCCACCAACACCCGCTCCAACGGTGCCGAAGCTGTTGGAGGAGGAAGAACTGTAAGGGAGTGGACCATCAGCTCCGAAGCCAAATGGGCTGGAGCCGAAACCATTTTTTGGAACACCGGAGACTGGAAGAGTCGAAGGAGTACCCTGTCGATGTCCAAATCAGACATCCTGGAAGATCTCATGGATACCGATCGGGCCCGAACCGATTTCTCCATCGGCTCCAAAGGGCCTGGGGACCGGCTCCAAAAGGATTCCACTATTATCGGCTCCGAGGAAGCCTTCACCGAAATTTCTCTCGGCTCCGATAAAGACTTCGGCTCCGAGGGGGAAGTGTCTGAGCCGATGACCCTCATCGGCTCCAATATCAGTGGAGCCGATGAGGATGACCCGCCTCTCGAAGCTCCAGACCTCGGCTCCAAAACCAGAGGGGTCGAGGTAGGAGGCATCGAGGCAGACCGTTCCGACCTCGGCTCCGAAGTCCGTGGAGCCGATGGAGAAGTCTGCTTGCCTTTCTTAGCCGTCGGCTCCGACTGACTGGTCGGAGCCGACGCTTTCCTCTTCTTAGAAGAAGGAGAGGAAGATAAAGCCTCCTCAAAAGAAGGCTTGATTAATCCTCTAAGGATTAATTTGTTTTTCCTCTCCTGGAGGACTCGAGAGGAAAATGCATGGCACACACTGCAGGATTCTTGGAGATGTTTGGCGCCAAGACAATAGACGCATGAGGAGTGGTCGTCCGTAATGGACATTTTAAATTTTGATTACGTTTGTCCTATTTGGTGTTATTAAACTGTGGAACCTTTGCTGGCGTGTTTCCTGCCTTTGATTTGGCTGCTTTGGACTTTACTTGGTCTAGTTCATTTGTTTTTGGTTTATTGGACATTTTAAACCCACACCTCGTGCACTTCTTAAAACCGGATGGTTTATGTTCCTTAGACATAGTTGTAAAAACAGGAACAACAGTAAACTTTAAACAGCTTAGGATACAGGTACAACAAATATGCCAAAAAAATATATAAATACTGAAAGAGAAACTTTTCCCCTTTTTTTTTTTTTTTTTTTTTTACAGTAAGAAAAAAGAAAGAAAGAAAGCAAGGAGGGTCAAGACCCTCTAACTCAAATGGGTACTTGACCCACACACAACCAATAAAGCAGTTAGAACAGGGAAGGCCCCTCTGACTGAAAGGAATCTTCTCTGACAGGATATTTTAAGTAAAAATCAATAAATCACCAAGAAACACACTCATACACAAATAATAGCCATTAAAACAGCTTTTGGGTTGAAAAAAAGAAAATTTCTGACAGGAAAAGATACTATTAATATAGTACTTAGCCCAGCCAATGTTGAGACCACGTCCAAGCTCTGTAAGCGGCAAACGAGATCTGGGGGATTAGTGGTGGTGCATCCTGGGATAAAGAAAGCTCAGCCAATAAGAGGCCTCGCTCTATAGCATAAGCATGCCGAGTCGGAGCCGAGGGATCGGCTCCGAACCCATCATTCAGAATGTAGGCGAGATCGGATCACATAACATCTGAGTTTGCTGATGGAATGTTCTCTCTGGAGCAGAAACATTGGACAAGTCACTCTGAGAACTAGAGTCTTTGTCACAGACAACATGCTATAACACTGATTCAGATACTGGTAACAAATGCTTCCAGTTTCATCTGAATTCCATTCCTTGTGATTCCACAATGTATGATCTTGGCTCTTGACACAAACATTTCACAAATCCAATGCAATTAAAACCTGCATGCATGTCTGCATCCTCACTATCTCCCCTTTTTCTAAAGAACAGAGTGATTTGCTGGTTTTATCATAGTAAGACTTCTGTGACAAATGCTTTCTCAGCAGTTAGTCATTTACTCCTTTGTTGTTCTTAGCACATGGAACCAATAAATTACTGCTGATTGGTAGTGTGATTCTGGTTTGTCTTGACATAAGCCTCTGGGCAGCTGAACCAAGACGTTTATCACAAGGAATGTTTCTGAGATTTAACAAGTTAAGAGAAACATCGGTATTGTCACGTCTGGATTTCTCTAACAGCAGTTTTGGACTTTGAACTTCACGTTCAGCCAAGTCGCTTGACAGATGGTATTCAGGACTAATATGATCAAAGTCCCATTCTTCTGCAAATCTCTTATGTGCTGACTAGTAAGCTGTGCACCTTTGTCAGAAATAACTGTGTGAACTACCATGGACAAAAAAAAATGTCACTTCAACTTAGTAATGGCAATACTGGAAGTTAGGTTGGGAAGTAGGTCAATCTTGAACCAATTTGAATAAGAGTCTACTAACATTAAGTAATGCTGATCATTCCACTCAAAAATATCTGTGGCTACTGTTGACCAAGGTAGTTCAGGAATCTGGGTTAACTGAAGTGTTTTTTTTTTCTATTGATGCAGCTTTGTGTTATTACATACTGAACAAGGTGAAAGTACTTTCTCAATATCTCTTGACTTAGAAGGCCAAAACACTAAACCTCTCATACATCTTTTGGTAGAATCAGTTCCTGGATGACCATGATGCAATATCTTAATATACACTTTTTGCAAGGATTTTGCAACAATCACTTTAGGACCTTTCGTCCTGATACCATTGTCTGATAAAATCTCATCTCTGTAAGGAAAACACGGTTGCACTTATACTGGTAAACTAGATTGCTTTGAAGGCCATCCTTGACTGATAAAGAGGTTTAGCTTCTGGAGAACTGGATCTGAAGCTGTGAAAGTTTTGAGTTCATCAAGATGTGTGGAAGAAAAATTACTCACTTCCATAACCTCACACTAAAGTTGCTCATCATTATGCTGTTCTTTGTTTTTTGCTGGGTGATCTGGATAAAGTATCAGCAAGATAAAGAAGTTTGCCTGTAGTGTGAACAAGACTGAAATTGTACTTCTGCAATTTGAGCATCATACGTTGCAATCTGTCAGGTGCAATATGCATAGGCTTTCTCAAAACAGTGACTAGAGGTTGGTGGCCAGTTTCAATTGGGATAGGTCGACCATAAATATAATCATGAAATTTTGAACATGCAAACCTAATTGCCAAGAGCTCTTTCTCAATCTGGAAATACTGCATCTCGGTCTAGGTAAGAGTTCTCGATGCATAGGCTACTAGTCTACCCTCTTGAAGAATGACTGCACCTAGACCAAACTTAAAAATATCACAGGAAAAAGTAACTGGTTTGTGAACATCATAGTAGCTGAGATTTGGTGGTTTAGCAATTTTCTGCTTCAGAACATCAAATACTCGTTGGTACTGTTCTAACCATGACCATATTACATCTTTGTGAATCAGCTCTCTGAAATGAACTTGCGTAGGTAGTTGCCCATACCAAGAAAACATTGTAGGACTTGGACATTATCTGGAGCTGGCATGTTGACAACTGTTGTTTGCTTTGAAGGATCTGGTCGTAAGCCTGAAATGGTAATCAAGTGACTAACATAAGTAACTTCTCATAGCCTGAGCTTACACTTCTGAGGATTCAGCTTAAGATTCACTTGATGGCTTGTATTTACCAGGCTGTGGAATGGTGATTCATCACTGGGACAAAGCAGAAATTCCTTAAGATTCCAAGAGCAGAATAAGCTATTTCTTACATTTATTTTATTGAATTGCACTGCTTTAATGCTTATAATTGTGCTATACAGCTAATCTACTTACATTTTGCACTATTATAAACCTTTGTTTACTGTTTCACTGCATTTATGCACTGTTTTATCCTGTTTTAACTCTATTTTTCATAGCTAGATACTGTTTCATTACTGTAATTGCATTTTTACCAAATTACTTAACTGTAAACTGCTTTTTCATACTGAGGCCTGTATTTTCTGTTTGTGAGTGCTATATTTGTGCTTTTCTGTGCATTTTTTGTGAGATTACCGTGTTCTAGTCAGATATCATTTAACTGATTTGTTTTCAGTTAAAAGCATTCTCTAGAGTCTCCTTGCACCTTTATCTGTTTAAAACTTTAATTTAGTGGCTAGAGACTATAAAAGTTTCCCACCCACCCTCTCTATTGGTGTCTTGTTCTTATACTTGGTGGCTTTGCAGTTGCCTGCCCATACTGTATATTTGATCTGGGAGACTCCTCCCAGTCTAGTATCATTAGCTCAGTGTGCTTCTCAGCTGAAATGTATATTTTTGGCACTTTTTAACTGTTCAGAGTTGAAAAAAACAATAATTGAATTCAGTTCAGAATACAGTTTGAATAAATTGCAGTTACTTAAAACTGTAGTTGCTCTAATATTGCTACATACTCAAGCGTGCTAGCTTGTACTGCACAAGAATTGTTTTTAGTGCTGTTTTAGCTGCTTTTCTGTAAAAAAAAATTCTAAGCTTGTTTCCTGCCTTTCCTGTATCTAGTCTAGTCAAGATAAAGATTTGGTGTATCCAGTAAGCTTCTGAGCCCCCTAAGCCTTTCTGTGTTGGATGGAAGCATTCTAGCTTTTCAGTGGGAGCAGTAAGCACTAGGTAGTCTATCTACTACAAAAGGAGTGGTTTCTGGCCCAGAAATTGTAATTATTGGATGTTTGGGCAGTTTTTCCATCTCTTTCAACTTTCTGGTTTAAAAGCCCATGTTTCCGCTTGTTTCCTGCATTTTCTGCAACTAATTTAGTCCAGATGCAGACTTGCTGTATCCAGGACTGTTTGCAAGCTTCTGAGCAGTGCCAAAATTTGCTCTTTAATTTTTACCCTTAAATCTGATAGTTCTCTCCTCTCCTGCACTTTAACTAGCTTATTAGTCTAGTTTTTTTATCAGATTTCTTGTAGCAATTATTGTAGCACACAAAAGTGCTACCTGCACTAAACATTCTACAAGGAAACATCTCTAGTACTTATTATTGATGCCCGCCCCTCCAGGCATGTCTAAACATCAGTTCCCTGTGCTTTCTCCTATTAACCTTGTGAACTTGGGCATCCTGAGGCAATGTAGCAACTGCCTCATGTACACCGACAACCCTCTCCTCTTACCTTCCAACACTCAGACTTGCGAGAGATGCACTTATATATCCAACTTGGAAGCCACGCACTCTCCAGCCAAGACCAGAATAGCTGGTCAAGAGGAGAAAGTCAACACTTGCACCACACCACATGGAACACATAGCCCTCCAGAACACACACTAGCACTGCCTTTACATAAAAACACAAACCACACACCCACCTTCACAGATGCTCTCAATACAAATCTACCCAAACAGCAGAGACCTCCAATGCAGAAATGTACTAAACCACCACAACACAACACTAATCACGAGACACATAACTCTTCTAAACAGTGTGCCAATCAACCAAAGCCTCTAAGGCAAAACAGCATGCCCAACACACTAGTCATAGGTGACTTGATAGTGAGGCACACTGATGTCCCACTCACTAGGTTGAATAAGGAGAAAGTAACAGTCAGCTGCCTGTCAGGTGCCAGGATCCACTACATAACGCATGCACTCAGGCCCTTCAACAACAGGTATAAATATGACTCTGTCATTGTACATGTGGGTGTGAATGACCTGAGATGTACCTCCCTGGACTACATGAAAAGAGACATGGAGGAGCTCTCAGATTATGTAGCCCAAGCGGGTATGACTCTAGCCTTGAGCAGCATCCTACCATCACCCAGAATGATACCACAGTACAAGCAGAAAATGATTGATTTCAACAATTGGCTAAGTTTCTGGTGTTATTCTAAGGGGATCCAGTATCTGCCTGCCTGGTATGACATGATTGACAGACCTCGATGCTTTGCCAGAGATGGCCTACATCTGTCACCCTTGGGATTCCAGATACTGGCCAAGGCTTTTGCCACCCCTATAGTGCCTTTTTAGGCAGTGTCCCAAAGACCAAATTACCACCATAACAGCTACAAACAAATGCAGTCTGAGGGTCATGCTGCTCAATGCTAGAAGTCTAAATCTCAAAATGCACTCACTCAAAGCAGTCCTTAAAATGGAGAACATCGACATTTGTGCTGTAACAGAGACCTGGTTCAAGGCAGCAGAAAGCAGCCCTGCACTACCAGGCTATAACTCATTCCACACCTTTCGGCCCCAGAACTTGGACCGAAGTTCCAAAGATGGTGGTGTTTCCATATTCATAAAGGATGCATACACCTCCAGACTCATAGCCCAACATAACACAACATAACGCATCAGACTGCTATTGGTCCCTAACCATGTCCCAAGAATCATATTCCACATTCCTAAGTACCCTGGAGAATACTGGCGTCCAGCCTACCACTAAAACCAAACAACCAGACCAGCACAGTTGGAGAAAAGGAAAAAGACTTTATTAAAAAGTCAAAACACATCCCACAGACCGGTTTTGGCCCTAATCCTTTATCAATGTACATAAAGACTGTGAAAAATAACCCTTTTATAGGGTAACATATTCGAATCTAACCAGTCACCATAGGCTAATTGCAAGCATTCATTTAAGCCAGGTGAAAACAACCCCCCTAGTCTTGCAATCCATGGTTTCTCTTTCCTATTTAGGATATTATTACAACCAGTTTTTCAACTTCTGTTACCCCACACTTTATCAATAATAAAATGAAATTGAGCAGAAGAATGAATGTATGTTTATATAAAGCATTATTGGGATTTTTATTCCTAATGTTACTAAAATGTTCGGACATCCAAAACTTAATAGGTCTGGAAGTTTGCCCTATATAGAAGGCTGAATAGGTGCATGTTACTAAATAGATAACCCAGTCTGTACTGCAGCTACCAAAAACATTGATGTTAAATAGACACGGTGTATTTTTAGATGTAAATTCCTTTGTTTGAACAATATATTTGCAAAATGAGCAATGTCCGCAAGGAAAACAGTGAACCAATTTATTAACCTCAAGTGAAACTTGTGTAGATTCTGAAATTTGTTGGCTATGCTTATAGTGGTTAAAAATAATGGGTCTATATTATAAGCGTGAACGCTTAGGTCGTCGAATACGGCATGATTGACACCTATTAAGCGAACGCACAATTCACTGAAACCTCAAAACTCGGAAATACAGGTGACCAAATTATTTTGTTTGGCCGACACCGTTCCACCCAGTGAGGAAAAAAAACCATACTTCCCACTACACCGCTCGCTACATACTACTCAACCAAACAAAATAAATAATCCACACATATACACTTAACAAAACCCTACTTCTAACCCTTACATACATTACTATCTATGCACTTACCTTAACCCGCACCCTAACCCTAAGGTCCGTAACTATTGCACACTTACCTTACGGAGCTATACTGCAGAAGGGACAACTATGCCGAATCGGGATTTTGAATTTCACTATTTCCGGCATTCAGTGTACTCGTGGTTTGCTTAATAGATGTCGATCATGCCATATTCGACAACCTAAGCATTTCGCACTTACAATATAGACCCAAAATAACACCCATTGTTTTTCCTTTTCTAAAAGAAAACCAACACCTGTTTTCCAAGAATGTATTTAACCATTCGTCCGATAACAAAATATCCCAATGGTTTTGTATAATGTCCATAAAGTTGTGTGTATTCCTGCCATAACTTGTTATGAACCTAACAGGACGATATTCATGTTGATCACAATTCTTGTATTTTAACAAATCTTTCCTGTCCATTCTCTTGACCTGTTTGCTAGTTCAAAACTACTGTAATGTATTATAACGACTTAGAGCAAACCTCTGAGTCAATTCCTTATCTTGGCTGTGAAAATCCTCATTACTAGAACAAATTCTATGGATTCTCATAAACTGGAACTTTGGAATATTATGAATAATATGAGATGGATGACAACTGTTGCATGCAACAAATTATTTGAACAAAAAGGTTTACGATATAATGTAGAGACTAGTGTGCCATCCGATTGTCTGTGCACCAACACATCCAAAAAAGAGATGGATCGCCTATCAAAGTTCAGCATGAATTGGATGCTCCATTTGTTTTCCTTAAGATATTTTAACAAATTCATACAAATATTGAGCATCTGACTTCCACATTAGCAAACAGTCATCCAAAAACCTCCTCCAAATTCATCTATAAAGGTGTTATGACTATTGTCGTAAATGATCATTTGCTCCAAGTAACCCATAAAAAGGCCGGCATAAATGGGGTCAAAAGAAACTCCCATAGCTGTACCTTTTAACTGTAAATAGCAAGTGTCCTTGAAATAAAACACATGCTTAGTGAGCACATGCTCAGTCGAACAAATAAGAAATGTATTAAATCCTGGACTATATAATGACCTTTTTTTTCTAACCAATATTGTAAAGCACTGAGGCCAGCCCAATGAGAAATGCTGGTATAAATAGAGACCACATCAACTATGTGATCACATTAGCCTATGGTGATTGGTTAGGTTCAAATATGTTACTCTATAAAAGGATTATTTTTCACAGTCTGTATGTAAATTGATAAAGGCTTAGGGACAAAACTGGTTTGTGGGCTGTGTTTTGACTTTTAATAAAGTCTTTTTCCTTTTCTCCAACTGTGTTGGTCTGGTTGTTTGGTTTTGCTGTTTGGCTGTATGGACCTTTGCACTGGCCATTCTTGCAGAGTCTTCTGTTTCTGCCATTTTTGATTTTCATTCTGCTGGTGTCGTTTGTTGGAGAAGGGCTCTGTTTCTTACTCTCTAGCCGAGAGAGCTTTTTCCAACCAGAAGACAGTATTGCTTCTGGGATTATCATTTCATTGATCACTAAGGTGTGTGTGAACTTTATACAGCCGCCTTTGTTCTTATTTTGCACCTGGTGGTTTTGCCAGTTGGCTGACATACTAAAATAATATCCAGCATTTTGATCTTTTTTGGTTTACCACGTTGGTGGATTGGAAGTTATTTTTTGCTTTTGGGCCATATTTGTGAGTATACTTTTCCTGTTGGGAATTACAGTTCAACTCAGGAAGTTTTTTTCAGCCACACTTTGGAGTTCGGCATATGAAGAGACTTTTTTTTTATTTTATTTATGCTTGTGTGAGTAACACCTATACTTATGACTTGGTTAGTCTATTTAAAGACCTGTTGGTGACTTTTCTGGGCAGTTTGGAAATCTAACCAGTATACTTTAGTCACGGGTATTTTTGTGTACCATTGTTTGGCCTTTACTATTCGGAATAATTGGTGTTAATTTTTTTTAGTCCATTCCATTCAGTTATTTATATTGTCTGATTTATCTTGCAGCTTTTCCTCTATATATTTTTGGATGTGTCTACTAGGACATTATCTCATAAGACATCTGTTAGATGATCTGTGTGGCTGTGGTTTCACGAACATAAACATTTTTTTTGTTCCGATCTTATTATGGTGGCCTTTTGATTTAAGGGCGATATTTGATGGTGTTTGTGAGTGTCCTACTTATATTGTCTTTGAGAGAACATCTTTAAGCCTTTTAGCTCTTTGACTATATATGAATGTTGGTAGGACTTAGCTTGGCTGCTATGGTTCATAATCATTTGGGTTTATCGCATCAAGAGGCTCCATTTACAAGATCATGCTTCATCAAACAGTATTATTTTTTTATTTTAATTGAAACCTGGGTCGTTGTATAGGACATCTTCAAAATCTTTTGGGACATAAAGAAAAAGGTCTTTTTTGGACATTATATTTTTTGGAGAATGTTCCGGCAACATTTACGGTCTACATTGGTTCAATGGCTGATGATAATTTGTGGGACCACATTTCTTAGACATTTGAAAATGTAAAATATGTTTATGTTTTCTTAAAAAAGGTATAACATAGGTTGACCTATTATGCCCATTAATAACATTTTATATCCTTTATATGATGCTCTACATGTTTTGTAAATATTTTTTCATATAGAGGACTTTTTTATTAATGTTATAGACGATTCATATAGTTTTTGTGCTTGGGGGTCAGCTATATATGTAGCACTGTGTTGAACATTTGTCTTATATAAGATATACGAGGCAGTTGTGATAGATTAACACCATCAGGGGCATTTTACTTCATGAAAGCACATTATAGTTCCATCTTGTAATATGCACGTATACATGTCATTCTAAGTGTTTTTGCATAATTTGATTTTGTTTGTGTATATAGGCAATTTGCCGTTTAGATAATGTTTTTATCTGACATGGGGTTGGAAAACTGAGCATGGTGGTTGTTAATTGTTATGGTATTAGAGTATAGAATACATCACATGGTGTTGCATTTGAATTGACATATAGTAAGGGTTTATTGGGATTAACCATATTACCAAGATGGAATTGATGAACATTTTGGAGGGTCTTTCTGCAGATAAGGATGATATAGGGGTCTTTGGTTTTGATCCTAACATGGCAGGTCCTGTTAACCAGGAGCCCCAACAGGACAATGAATGTATTGAGTTGTTTGACAAACTGCTTAAAATATGAGGAACCTTAGATCTTCAGTTTGGCATATCAGGCTATGTAAAGCTTATATGTCTAGGGGGATCTCACCAAGGGGACTTTGGGTTAAGATTAAACCCTTAGTTGGACAGGCTGACAATATCTTGATAAGCACTTGGGCAAATTTACAAAAAGCTGCTGCAATGGATTTTGTTAAGGCTTTACATGCCTTCTATGAATGTAAGATTGATGGTCAAGTGTCTGAAGTAACCAGCCTTTGTGAACAGGCAAGAAAATATATTGACCGACGAATTTATAAAACCCGTTTTCAAAAACTAAGTATTGATTTATTAGTCTTTGAAAGAGAATTAAAAGAAAGGAAATTAAGTAAGTTTAACAGAAATAGTAAAGATTATAGTTCTGGTAAACCTTTTGAACAAGCTAAAAGTGTAAAATTTTCCCAGAATGAGACTAGAAAAAACAGTCAAAAAAAGTAAAGGAGGAAATCTATCCTCAGGAAGGGTAGTATATACCTCTGGGGAGGATTCCTCCTCTTACATGGATACAGCACCCAATTCCCAACAAACGTCACCAGCTTTAAAGAAAAGCTGTGCTTTTTCAGAGGTTAGTCCCACTCAGAATAGAAACATAAGTAATACCCCTTTTGAACAAGGCAGAGGGGAGGGGGCACACATAAATCGAGATGCATCCTTAGAAACCTTGCTGAATTTTCTCAAATCCAAGTAGAGTATGGTAATAATATACACAATAGTTCATCCGTACCATTGTCAGATATTGAACTGAGATTGTTGAATAAGGGATTAAAGTTTATACCTGGTTATGTTGTGTCGGAAGATACTTTTGTTCAGGATTTGAATTCTTTTTGCAGACTATTGAATCTTAGACTGTTTTTTGATAATGATGCCAATAATACCACTGCACTTTCAACATCCACCTTTACATTCCATAAATCTATGTTTGTGACCCCCAATGAATAAGCACGTAGGCATTTTTTATAAATGTGTGTTAAAAGATTTACATTTTGGTATTCAAGATGGCAAAAGATGGTTCTCTAATAAATTGTCTAAATTGGAACTTATGTACAATTTGAGACGGAACAAAAATATTGTCATCATGAATGTGGACAAAGGGGGCACAATAGTTATTATTGATTGGGGTATGTATGTAGCGGAGGCAGATAGGCAATAAAAAGATGGCAGGTTTTATACTGCCATGTCTACCGACCCCACCGCCACATTTAAAGGTGAGATAGATGCATTCTTAGTTCTAGCAGTTAGTGAGGGCATCATTACTGATAAGGTCTCATTTCAATTGAAGGTTAATGATCCATTCCACAACACTTGTATCTTCTTCTGAAAATTAACAAACATGCCACGCAGCCCCCTGGATGACCTATAGTTGCCGGCAATGGGTCTCTCATGGAACCATTATCTGAATTTTTCACTAGGTATCTTAAACCCTTATTAGTATATGTTAGAGCTCAGATTTAAGACACTACCGAGTTTCTGAATATTATTTCTGATTCTCAATTGGATGATGGTTGGTTTATGTGTACATTAGATGTGGTCGGGCTTTATATCAGCATTCCACATTGTGCTGGCCTCAGTGCTTTAGAATATTGGTTAGAAAAACCCTCACTATATTGTCCAGGATTTAACACATTCCTTATTTCTTTGACTGAGCATGTGCTCACTAAGAATGTGTTTTATTTCAAGGACACTTGTTATTTACAGTTAAAAGGCATGGCTATGGGGGATTCTTTTGCCCCCATTTATGCCGACCTTTTTATGGGTTACTTGGAGGAAATGATCATTTCTGACAATAGTCATAACATCTTTATAAATTAAATTGACATTTGGAGGAGGTTTTTGGACAACTGTTGGCTAGTGCGGAAGTCAGATGCTCAATATTTGCATGAATTTGTTGAATATCTTAATGAAAACAAATGGGGCATGCAATTCAAGCTGAACTTTGATAGGCGATCCATCTCTTTTTTGGATGCATTGGTGAATAGACAATCAGATGGCACATTAGTCTCTACATTATATTGTAAACCCTTTCATTCAAATCATTTGTTGCATGCAACCAGTTGTCATCCACCTCATAGTCCCAGTATATGGGAATACGTAGAATTTTTTCTAGTGATGAGGATTTTCATAGTCAAGATAAGGAATTGACTCAGAGGTTTTCCCAACGTGGTTATAATACGCTGTAGTTGTTTCGAACTAGAAAACAGATCAAGAGAACGGACAGGAAAGATTTGTTAAAATACAAGAATCATAATCAACACGAATGTCATCCTATTAGGTTCATAACTAGTTATGGTAGGAATACACATGACTTTATGGACATTATACAAAATCATTGGGATATTTTGTTATCTGATGAATGGTTAAATACATTTTTGGAAAACAGGTGTTGGTTTTCTTTTAGAAAAGAAAAACAATGTGTGGTTATTTTAACCACTATAAGCATAGCCAAAAAATTTCAGAATCTACACAAGTTAAACTTGAGGGTACTAAATTGGTTGGCTGTTTTACTTGCGGACATTGCTCATTTTGCAAATATATTGTTCAAACAAAAGAATTTACATCTTAAAATACACCGCGTCTATTTAACATCAATGTTTTTGGTAACTGCAGTACAGACTGGGTTATCTATTTAGTAAAATGCATCTGCTCAGCCTTCTGTATAGGACAAACTGTCATATCTATTAAGTTTTAGATGTCCAAATATTTTAGTAACATTAGGAAGAAAAATCCCAATAATGCTTTATATAAGCATACCCTAAAACATTCTTCGTTTTATTATTATTGATAAAGTTTGGGGTAATAGAAGTTGCAAAACTGGTTGGAATAATATCCTAAATAGGAAAGAGAAAGCATTGATTGTAAGACTAGGTTTTTTTTTTCACCTGGCTTAAATGAATGTTTGTAATTAGCCTATGGTGATTGGTTAGGTTTGAATATGTTACCCTATAAAAGGGTTATTTTTCACAGTCTGTATGTACATTGATAAAGGCTTAGGACCAAAACCGGTCTGTGGGCTGTGTTTTGGCTTTTTAATAAAGTATTTTTCCTTTTCTTCAACTGTGCTGTTCTGGTTGTTTGGTTTTCCTGTTTGGCTATTTGGACCTTTGCACTGGCTGTCCTTGCAGAGTCTTTGGTGTCTTCCCACCTAACACTCTCATATTGGGTGACTTCAACTACCCATCCATTAACTGGGAAAACTACTCATGTACCAACGTTTCCTGGAATTCATTAATTCCAATGCCCTGAACCAGCTCATTCTTACCCCCACTAGAGGTAGCAACATCCTTGACCTCATCATTTCTAACATGGGTGACCATTGCTCTGCACCAATAGTCTACTCCTCCCTGGTTAGATCTGACCACAAACTAATCACCTTGGAAATCCACCCCCCCCCCCCACAAAGGTAACCACCATGAAAAACTTCTCCAATGCTAACTTTGGGGTCCTAAAAACAGAGGTGCCTAACTTCACAGCACCCATGCCAATGGACAATAGTTGCACGACTGCCGAGTCATACACCAATGCACTGTATGAATATGGACTTGGTCATCACCAACATATTGGACTTGGTCATCACCAACATGGGGGCTCAATGTTCCACACCAGAGGTAAATCCCTCATTGGTAAGATCAGACCATAAACTTATCACAATGGACATCCACATCTCGACCCCACCCCCAGCCAGGGAAACTACTGTGAAAGATTTCTCAAAAGCAAAGCAAACTTCACACTTCTCAAGACTGAGGAGGAAAGTTTCAAAGCCCCCGGGCTAATGGAAAATGCTACCCAAACTGCAGAATCCTTTACAAATGCACTCTATGAGCACCTACAGGAATGTATGGATCATGCCATCCAAAGTAAAACCAAGATTCACACCTCCAAGAACAGGAGACCAGTCTGGTGGACCCCAGCCATAAATAAGCTATACAACAGAAGGAGGAAACTATTACATGACAAGGCAAAATCCCAAAAAGTGAAGGCATCCTTGATCAGTACTAGCAAGAAACTTCGATCCCTCATAAAATCATCAAAGGCCAGCTTCGAAAGAAAAATTGCCAAAGACTCTAAAGATAATCACAAGGCATTCTTTAGCTACATAAAAAAAATCTGGGTGGCAGCTCTCAGATCTGCTCTGAGCTGGTGCAAAATGGCACAAAATACACTGAACCCACAGACATTGCCAACATCCTGGCGGACAGGTTCAGTGCAAACTTCACCCCCCCACCCCTCCCCCCCAAAAGGGCCTGTGTCTATCCCAGAAGACATCACAGACACACAGGTGAAAGCAGCTCTCTCCAAAGTAAAAAAACACAGCATCAATAGGACCAGATGGTATCCTGGGCTGCATCTTACATAAGCTCCAAAATGAACTAAACCCTCACATGAATTCAATGTTCCAACTCAGCCTTACCACTGGCTATGTACCCAAAGAATGGCATACAGCAACAGTGATCCCGCTCCACAAAGGTGGCGCCACAACGGATCCAGGGAACTATCACCCTATAAGCCTGACTAGCCTGGTCTGCAAGGCTATGGAGTGCATCATCATGGATCTCATAAACAAAGACATTGGGAACCTCCAAACACTAGACCCAACCCAATTCAGCTTTGTTAAGGGGAGATCTTGCCTCTTAAACCTAGTTGACTTCTTTGAAACAGTTACCAAAGCCTTAGATGAGGGAAAGGTAGTCCACACAGCCTACCTAGACCTCACAAAGGCCTTTGACACAATACCCAACTCTGGTATCATAAATAAGCTTACCAGCTTAAAGATCAACTCATATGTCACAAGATGGCTGCAAACTGGCTCAGGGATAGAACTCACATGGTCAGAGTCGCGGGTGCCATGTCTGACTCTAAACCAGTCACACGTGGCATCCCACAGGGATCAGTCCTGGGACCCCTCTTGTTCAGTATATACTTCTCTGAGGTACAGGCAAACACGGGAGGACTGTGGCTGACCAAGTTCGCAGATGATTGCAAACTGGGAGCCATAATCGACTCTCTGGCTGACACAAGCATCCTCCAGAAGGGCCTTATGGAGACTGATATCTGGTGTCAGAACCATGGCCTCAAGCTAAATGCAAAACAATGCATATTCAACCCCTTTGGGAAAAACAAAATGCCCACAAACTACCATATAGGAGGTAATCCACTAATTACGGAAGAAGTAATCAGGGATCTGGGGACCCAAGTAGATAGTAACCTCTCCTTTGACAATCACATTGCCAAAGTGGTTAGAAAAACCTTCTATATAGCCCACCTAATCATGAAAGGGTTCACATCTTGATCTAGAGAGGTCATTGTGACCCTCTACTCATCGCTCATCAGGCCCATAATTGAGTACAATGCCCCATTTGGGATGTACCTTATCCAACACCTGAAACAGCTGGAGAGACCTCAAAATACCTCACCAAGAGGATCATGGGCCTCAAACAGATGCCCTATGCAGCTCAACTAAAGGGACTCCAGCTCTACTCAGTTGCTTACCGCCTACTCCAGAGGTGATCTCTGCCTGACATACAAGGCCATGTCTAACCCGGAAGTGTTGGACATGCCCCACCTTAAGAAAACCAGATCCATTAGAGCTACATGCTCCAGGGATTTCAACCTTAGCACAACAATAAATAGGACATGCTGGAGGGATAGATTCATATCCGAAAGGCTTCCTGCGCTCTAGAATAGAATCCCAGTCCATGTTAGGCAGAGCCCCTCGCTGACCCTCTTCAAAAGAAATCTTGATGAATGGATGGGAAATCGTAAATTTGCTCCTGGGATCACTTCTATGGCCCTGCTGGACAGAGGCTCAGGAATCTAGTCTGAAAGGGAGGTGAAAGCCAACACATTCTGGCTAGGTTTTTAAGTGCCCGAGGGCAGATAGCCTAGTACCTACCTATGAACCTATGAACCTATGTACACAAATGCATGGATCTCGCCATACCCAATAGAACCAAGATGCTCTCCTCCAAAAAAAAGGAAGCCAATCTGGTGGTCCCCTGCCATAAACAAACACTAAGAAGGAGGAAACTGATGCAGAATAAGGTGAAGTCCCAAGACTGGAAAAACTCCCTTATCATCCTCAACAAAAAGTTGAGATCCCTCATCAAATCCTCTAAAGCTAGCTATGAAAACAGAATTGCAGCAGATAGTAAAGACAACCATAAGGCCTTCTATAGTTATGTAAAGAATCTCCATGGCAATACCCAGATTTGCTCTGAGCTAATGCACAATAGTACATCCTATACCGAGCCAACAGATATTGCCAATATACTGGCCGACAGATTAAGTGCCAACTTTACCCCACTCTCCCCCTGTAAAGGACCAATCACAATACCAGTTGATTGCCAGGCACCTAGTATTACTGCTGCACAGGTTAAAACAGCACTGTCCAAGGCCAAGAATACAGCTTATATGGGTACTGACAATATCCCTGGCTGTGTTCTACATGAACTACAGACTGAACTGGCACCTCACCTGTGTGGCCTGTTCAGTCACAGCCTCACCTTAGCTTTGTCCCTACCGAATGGTGCACTGCTACAGTCATCCCTCTCCACAAAGGAGGAGCAACTACAGACCCTGGGAACTATCGCCCCATTAGCCTGACGGGTCTGATATGCAAAGCTATGGAACGCATTATCATGGACCTAATTAACAAGGATATAGGGAATCTCCAAACTCTGGATCCCACACAGTTTGGTTTTGTGAAGGGTAGATCATGCCTGCTCAACTTGGTCAACTTCTTTGAGTTAGTCACCAGAGCTGTGGATGAAGGCAAGGTGGTTCATACAGCCTACCTTGATCTGGCCAAGGCCTTTGATACCATTCCCCACTCAGGAATCATAGAAAAACTCACTAAGCTAGGTATCAACCCCTATATCACTAGGTGGGTTCCAAACTGGCTCACAGATAAAACCCAAAGTGTGAAAGTAGCTGACTCCAAGTCAGACTGCCAACTAGTCATGAGTGGAGTCCCACAGGGTTCAGTCCTGGGTCCTCTCCTGTATGGTATCTACTTCTCTGAAGTCCAGGCCAACAGGAACGGACTCTGGCTGACAAAGTTCACAGATGATTGCATGTTGGGAGCTATTATTAACTCTCAAGTGATATTGACATCCTACAGAAAGCCTCACTGAGACTAACAACTGGTGTCAGAACCATGGCCTTAAGCTTAATGCCAAAAATGTGTCATCATCCCCTTTTGGAAAATCCCAGTTCCCATGAATTACCACATCAATGGTAGTCCACTGAACACAGAAGGTGTTATAAGAGATCTAGGAACACAGGTTGACAGCAACCTCTGTTTTGATCACCACATTGTAACTGTGGTTAGAAAGTCCTTCTATGTCGCACATCTCATAACTAAGGGTTTTGCATCCAGGAAGAAAGAGGTCATTGTTTCCCTCTACTCTTCCCTCATTAGGCCAATCATTGAGTACAATGCCATATTTGGTAAGTACCTCACTAGACAGCTGCAATAACTGGAGAGGCTGCAAATGTACCTCACGAAGAGGATCCTAGGCCTTAAACACTTGTGCTATATGGACAGACTCAAAAAACTCCAACTATTCTCTATCTCATATCACCTGCTTAGAGATGATCTCTGCTTGACATACAAAGCCATGTCTGATCCAGCTCTGTTAGAAATGCTACATCTAAAGAAATACCAATCTATCTGCACCACACACTCCAGATACCTCAACCTCATTACCACAATCAACAGAACATGCTGGAGGAACAGGTTCATAACCCAGAGACTGCCTATGCTACGGAATAGACTTCCCATACATGTCAAACAGAGCACCTCACTAGCCCTCTTCAAGAGGAATCTTGATGAGTGGATGGGAAAAAGAAAATTCACCCCAGGGATCACTCCAGTGGCTTTACTTGACAGAAGCACTGGGAACTAAGGTCTGGTGGCATGATGCCAGGATAATCCTATGGGCTATGCTAGTAAAGGCTTCAGGTCCATTAACCTAGTACACACCTATGAACCTATGAACCGATATACTCTTTTCAGAACTTTTTTGAGGTTTCTGTCATGTTCAACTTCACCATTGCCTCCTACTAAAATATCATCTACTATAATAGCACATGGATAACCAGAAAAAATGGCTCCATCGCATGCTGAAAGACTTCGCTGGCAGAATTTATCCCAAATGGCATTCTCAGAAATCTGTATCTTCCAAATGGCATACCAAATGTGGTTAACCATGAAGATTTTTGGTCAAGCAAAATTTGCTAAAATGAACTCTTTGCATCCAAGACAGAAAAAACAGTGGCACTTGGCATGAGGGCAGCAACCTCTTCGACCGTGCACATTGGATGATGAGGCCTCTGTAATGCTTTGTTCAAATCTGTTGGATCAATGCATATTCTGATATAATCTGAGCTTTTCATATGAGCTGCCACCATGGAGGATACCTATTCAGTAGGTTCTTCTACTGGACAAATTGCTCCTAGCTGCACCATGCCGTCTTGCTCAGCTTGACTCTGTTCTGCATAGCTACTGGGACTTTCCATTCTAGTCTGATAACTGGGCTGACCTCTGGGTCTAACTTCTTAGAGTTCACAACTGGTAGTTTATCTAGCTTATTTGCAAAAATATCAGCATACTCAGAAAAAATAGTTTTGGTGAAATTTGAACTGTTGTCATTCAGGCTTACATGGTGAACTTCTTTATTAAATGAAAGCAGTCCCATTTTCAAACTATCTCTGAGGTCTATTAATGACTGTATGTGTCTCTATGTAAAACCACAAGTCATAGCTCTTCCCAGCAGAGTAATATGAAAGCACTACTGAGCCTTCAGTTTGTATCTTTTCACCACCATAAGCAAGAAGCTTTGCACAATTTGTCAAATCAAGTTGTTCTGCAGCTTTTACTCTAGCAAATGTTTCTGCTGACATAACATTGCACTTTGAGCCAGTATCTACTTTGAGCTCTACAGGACTCCCATCAATCCCAACAGTGCAAAAGATTTTGTTATTTGCCCACAAATCTACTGCATTAACTATTTCACCAAGCACAGACACATCATCAACATAAAAGGTAGGGTCACAGCTTTTTAATTGATCACCTTGCCTCTTAGAATGTCCTCTTTTAATAAAAGAATGTACCTTATTTGATTCACAAAATCTTTTGAAATGATTCCATTTATTGTAAGAATGACACTGCTGACCAAAAGCTAAGCACTTCTCTCTTTTGAGTTCATAATTACCACCACAGTTGCAACAGTTGACTATAAAGCTATGTGTGGGCACATGATTTGACTTTGCAGACTCATCCTTATGCTTCACTGAGCATGCTTTGGAATTTGCTAGAAAGACTCGGGGTTTCCAAGGGACTGTTACAGGACCTGCAGTAGCTGCCATGTGTTTGGGCCTGTTTCTTTTAACCACGTGCTGCATACTATCAACGTGAGATTTATCACTGTGCCTTCCACAGCTATACTCATTTGTAAGCATAGTTGTGTACTTTTCTGTAAGTTTGTATATCTGACAAAATCTCAATGGCCTTATTTAACGTTAAATCACTGTATGGAATCAAAATCCTACTCACTGTGTCATTGCTAATGCCACTCGTCTGGTCAGGATAAAACAGATGAACATTTATGGGTTCTGTTCAAGCAGCTTTATTACACACAAACACATCAGAAATGAGGCTTTGCAACTTAAACTTAAACCCATAAACAGACTGACTGCCACGCTCATACATGTTAACACTCTGGCTGTTCTCTCAAAATGGCACTGCTGCCCGCACGTGCTTTGTATTTATATGCAAGTGCTACATCTAGAAATGCTTCTTAAAGGCAAATACACACACTCTGATCTACAGTTAATACCACACACAAGCCAGTCCTTTATTAACTCATCTCTCAAATCACCAAAATCTGTACATTTTATCCTTATTTCTCAAGACAGTTATATATACTGCAAAAGTTTCACCAGGTTTTCAATCCCTTGTGTAAAATATATACCTTCCCATTGTAATATTCATTTGAGGGTTACACGTTTCTCTAAATTTACATTTTAAGCACTCTTGGTCTTCCCTTGTTTCAGCCGGTTCCACTATATGGTGGTCTTCCCCCTCCCCTGCAAACACAGCAGGTGCATACACAAATTAACTCTCTTTAAATGACCATTGAACCAGTTAAATTAATCAGAATAAATGCTTTTGTATGTGTCTTTGTCAGAAAAAGTAGCCTGTATGAACATATCATACTCCTGCTCAAAAACTCTTCAATTTTCTGCAATATTGTTATCAAACACAAGTGGTGCGTGTCTGCAAATTCCTACTGCCCTACCCACAGATTATAGTAAAACACAATGCACAATGGCTCTTGTAATTATGTACGAACATTCATATACACCAGATACTTTTAATAATATTCAAATGCACAATAAGCTGTTCAAAATATTGTACTCTATGAAATATGCTTTGAAATAACTGTACTTCACGAAATATTCTTTGAAACAACTTCACTTTGTGAAATAACTGCACTGTAATACTACACACACTTGCAAACACTTTGCACACTTTGGATACTTTGAATAACTTTAGTTAATATAAAAAAGTAGCACATAGTGAAAAAATACAGTCATTTTCCCTTTTCTGTACATTTTATGTGATTCAAATATTGTTTCAAACATTTTCATAATTATTTTGAATATTTTTATCAATATGTCACATATTCAGACATTCAGTTTAATAAGAAATTCATTTTGAGCATTCTGAGTGCTTTGTTTTATATTTGTAGCAAAATAAATCATTTAAGCATGTTTTAGTATCTGAAATTTGTTGACCTGTTTTGCGAGTCGTTTGAGCAGCAGGGACAATCCACTCCTGTATATTATTCCAACTTTAACCAGTTGCCTCATAGCTGTGAATCTGGATCTCATTTTGACACCTTGTTGCTCTTCTTATGAGCATTAAGAAGACATTGAGGCTTGGGTGTTAAGTAGTTTATTGTATACAAATACATCAGGATGGATGGCAGGAACATTAAACATAAACTATCATTGACTGACTAAATACTTGCATGCTCACACTCTGGCTGCACACTCAAAATGGCACTCTTATATGCACATGCTCTGTACTTATATGCATGTGCTGACTTACTGGAAAGCTTATTAAAGGTATATTACACACACTGATCTACAGATAGTACCACTCATACTGACCCCGAGGACATCACCAACCTGCAAGCAGACAGATTTGATAGAAACTTCACCCCCCCCCCATCAGATATACCTCACAAAATACTTGTCATCCAGTCCTCTCTCTCCAAACAGCAGGTAATAACTGCACACTCCATGGCCAAAAACACAGCCTGTATTCCCTTCCACAAAGGGGGTCCATCAACCGACCCTGGGAACTATAGACCCATAAGCCTAACCAGCCTCATTTGCAAGACCATGGAGAGAGCCATCATGGACCTTATCAACCAAGACATATGTGATCTTCAAACTATTGATCTGACTCAATGTGCCTTCATTAAGGGTAGATCATACTTATTAAACCTTGTGGACTTCTTCGAGAATGTCACCAAAGCCCTGGATAAAGGCAAAACAGTACATACAACCTATCTTGACTTAGCCAAGGCTTTTGACACAATTCCTGACTCAGGCATCACTGAGAAACTAAACTAGCTGGGAATTAACATATATCACCAGATGGGTAGCCAAATGGCTCACTGACAGAATGCATACAGTCAAAGTTGGGGATTCCACCTCTACCATCAGACCATTTACCAGTGGTGTATCGCAAGGATCTGTGCTAGGCCCACTACTGTTTGCAATCTATTTCTCAGAAGTCCAGGCAAAAATAGATGGCCTGTGGCTTACAAAGTTCACTGATGACTGCAAACTGGGTGCAGTCATTGAGTCCCCCAATGATGTTGACATGCTACAAAAAGGGGTTACACAGACAAATGATTAGTGCCAAAGCCATGGACTTAAATTAAATGCAAAAAAAGACATTCTCATCCCTTTTGACAAAGGGTACGTTAACTTAGCTTAAAACATTAACAGAACATGCTGGAAAGGCTGATATGTCTCCCAGAGATTGCCACTCTTTGGAACAAACTCCCAATTCACATAAAGCAGAGCTCCTCAATGACCCTCTTTAAGCATAACTTAGATAACTGGATGGGAAAGCATAAATTAACCCCAGCTGTGGCACCTATGTCCCTCTTGGATAAGGGCAGTCAGTGTTGATCATAGACTTGTGCTTTAAATATAGACCATACAACTTGATCAGTAAGAGAATGAGGGTATAACATGGCTAGGCTAATAAAGGCCCTAAAGTTAATAGCCTCTTATGAACTTATGAACTGGGTATACTTTTTAGGTAGGAGGCTTTCTTTTCATGGGTAATCTGAGATCGCTATCTTGTCAAGTGACTTGTGACATGTAGACTGAAGGACTCAAACTCACAGGTCATCAATCTGACTTTAGTCAAAATTTGCTTTCCAGCATTACACTGAAAAATATTTGGACAAATGCTGAAAAGAATTTGAGTAACTGCAGGTTGATGTGTCTGACCATATATGTGGATGGTTGTGCTCCTTTGACATACACTTGTTGTTTGCTTATAACCTTTCTTTTGCCAAGATCAACACTTAGAGGGGAAAGAGAATTACTTTATATCCATGCAGTTCTGCAATCAAAGATGGTGTACATAAAGCAACATATGTGGGGGTGCAGCGGGGCATGTGCACTGCAAAAATACTATTTTTGATGTTTTCACTTTGTTTTAAGAGTTTCATTCACTTCACTAAACCATAGTATCTTAAATGTTTCCATTTTGGGATATCATTGCATGATCAAGTCTTGACTCAAGTAACTGATTTGAACTCTACTCGTGACTACAGAAATCAGAAACTTCTAATTTGTGCTTTGTAGTTGAGTGATGAATCTGCACTGTACTTACTTTTTGTCAGCTTGTCTGTCTTTTGCTGCTGCTTTAATAAACAGTTCAGAATGACCACCTGTTTCTGGACTTGAAGCCACTTGCTAGAATTGAAAATATAAAAAAAACATTCTGGCAAAGCAGAGACTTCCTTGTGTGTAATACCTTTAACCTCATTTGATACAGGCCCATGGAAAATATGCAAATTACTCCTTAAGGGCATACAAGTGTTTTAGTGACATGACTTCTGAATGACCCTGACTTTTTATTTTTATGTAATTCTTTATTAAGAACTGTTGGCATGAGATGTTTCACTTTTTTATGGATTTTAGCACAGCATGCATGGATATTTTGGCCATAAAGTCAAAACACTTAGATATTACCAAAACCTTATCTCCATACCATTAGGGTGACTATATGCAGCATGTTTTCAGATAGTAAAATATCTGTGACATTGAGAAGACACATTGTTGAAACACATAAATGTTCTTAAGGGTAATTTTCCTATTTCCCATGGGCTTCTGTCAAAGAAGGTTGAAGTTATTATAAGCAGCAAAGTCTCAGCTTTGTTAGGGTCTTTTTCATGTTTTTGCTTATGATGTTTTTTATGTGACATTTTTACTTGTTCACTTGACATATTCCTTTCAAATGGCACAGACCTCCAAATTCTGCCACACCGGTCCAAATTCTATGCCTAAGAGTGATCAGTTTGTAGTTCTTATATTATGAAGCAGTGTTTAAACTCCACCACATGGCAGTACAGAAAAGGTAGAGTGTTTTGGGTTCTCCTATTAGTACTCAAGACCCAAGCACTCACAGGCCATTGTCTTGAAGCCAGGAGCTCATACAGACTGCCACTCATGTTTGTACCTGAATGTCAGTTCAGGCAGCAGCTGTCACACCTTACTTGACATAGGATCATAGGATGACAGGATGTTACTAGGCTAATGCCCTCAGGGCCAAGGTGTGGTAATCTCTGGGAGACAAATCTGTCCCTCTAGCAAGTTCTATTAATGTCACGTACCAGGTTAAGGTCTTCAGACTGAGTAACCCGTGTACCATTTGACTTGTGGATATGCAGCATTTTCCATAAAGCAGGGTCAAAGATTGCCTTATATGCAAAGCATAGATCACCTCTGAGTAGTCTGTATGAAACAGAATAACGTGACAGTGATTTCAGATGATCCACATAGGACAGATGCTGAAGACCTTGAATTGTCCATGGGAGGAACCTTTGCGGTTTCTCCAATTGCTGCAGGTGGTTCATAGGTTCAAGGTTCATACTAGGCTATCTGCCCCAGGGCATTTATAAGCCTAGCCAGAGTGTGTTTGGCTTTCACCACCCATTTTAAATTAATTTTGCTATGCCCTTTTTCGAGGTTAGTATGCTGTGCCTCTGTCTAACAGTGACACAGAAGTGATACCTGGGGTAAACCTATGATCTCCCATCCACTCATCAAGATTCCTCTTGAAGAGAGTCAGTGAGGGACTCTGCCTAACCTGGACTGGGATTTTATTCCAGAGTGAAGGGAGCCTCTGGGTTATGAATCTGTCCCTCCAGCATGTCCTATTTATTTCAGTGCTGAGGTTCAAGTCTCTCGAGCGCGTAGCTCGATGGGATTTGGATTTTCTGAGGTGAAGCATGTCCATTAATTCCGGGTTGGACATTGCTTTATACGTCAGGCACAGATCGCCTCTGAGCAGGTGGTATGCCACTGAGTAGAGCTGGAGTTTCTTTAACCAGGCAGCATATGGCATCTGTTTGAGCCCTTTGATCCTCTTGGTGAGGTACTTTTGGGGTCTTTCCAGTTGCTGCAGGTGTCTGGTAAGGTACATCCCAAAAGGGGCATTGTACTCAATTATGGGCCTGATGAGGGATGAGTAAAGAGGCACAATGACCTCCCCTGATCTAGATGTGAATCCCTTCATGATTAGGTGGGCTATATAAAATGTTTTTCTAACCACTTTGGCCACGTGGTTGTCAAATGAGAGATTGCTATCAACTTGGGTCCCCAGGTCCCTAATTACTTCTTCTGTACTTAATGGATTACCACCTATGTGGTAATTTGTGGGCACTTTGTTTTTGCCAAAGAGGATGACTATACACTTTTTGGCATTTAGCTTGAGGCCATGGCTCTGGCACCAGTTGTCTGTTTCTATGAGGCCCTTTTGGAGGATGCTTGTGTCGGCTGGAGAGTCGATTATGGCGCCCAATTTGCAGTCATCTGCGAACTTGGTCAGCCACAGTCCTTCCGTGTTGGCCTGTACCTCCGAGATATATATACCGAACAAGAGAGATCACAGGAATGAGCCTTGTGGGACGCCACTTGTAACTGGTTTGGAGTCTGACATGGCTCCAGCAATTCTAACCATGTGGGTTCTGTCCTTGAGCCAGTTTGCAACCCATCTACTGACATAGGGGTTTATATTTAAGCTGGTGAGCTTATCTATAATGCCCGAGTGTGGTATTGTATCGAAGGCTTTTGCGAGGTCCAGGTAGGCTGTGTGGACCACCTTCCCCTCATCAATGGCTTTGGTGATGGTTTCAAAGAAATAGACCAGGTTTAAGAGGCAGGATCTGCCCTTAACAAAGCCGAACTGGGTAGGATCCAGTGTCTGTAGGTCCCCAATATCTTTATTTATGAGGTCCATGATGATCCTTTCCATAGCTTTGCAGACCAAGCTAGTCAGGCTTATGGGGTGATAGTTTCCAGGATCCGTTGAGGCACCACCTTTGTGGAGAGGGACCACTGTTGCTGTACGCCACTCTTTGGATACATATCCTGTACTAAGGCTGAGACTGAACAGTAGTTTTATGTTTGGGTTTAGCTCTACTTGGAGTTCATGTAGGATGCAGCCCGGGACACCGTCTAGTCCCATTGATGCTGTGTTTTTTGCTTTGGAGAGGGCAGCTTTTACCTGAGCATCTGAGATGTCAGGGGGACAGCACTCTGCTGGGATAGATATTTGCCCTTTTGGTGGGGAGGGGGGAGAAGTTTGCGCTGAACCTGTCAGCTAGGATGTTGGCAATGTCTGTGGGTTTGGTGTATTTTTTGTCATTTTGGACTAATTCTGAGCATATCTGGGAATTCCCACCCAGGTTCCTAACGTAACTAAAGAAAGCCTTATGATTATCCTTAGTGTCCTGTGCAATTTTTCTCTTGAAGCTGGCCTTAGATGATTTTATGAGTGTCCGTAGATTTTTGCTAATACTGATCAGAGATGCCTTCCCTTTTTGGGATTTTGCTCTATCATGTAGTAGCTTCCTCCTTCTATTGTATAGTTTGTTTATGGCTGGGGATCACCAGACAGGATGTCTCCCTTTGGAGGAATGGGTCTTGGTTTTATTTGGGATTGCATGATCCATGCATTCCTGAAGGTGTTCATAGAATGCATTTATAAAGGATTCTGCGGTCTGGGCCGTATTTTCCACAGGCCCGGGGGCTTTGAAGGATTCCACCTTGGTTTTGAGGAGTGTAAAATTTGCTTTAGAGAAGTTTTTCACTGTGGTTTTCTGGGCAGGGGGTGGGGTCAGGATGTGAATATCCAGTGAGATTAGTTTATGGTCTGATCTTACCAGTGAGGGATACACTTCTGGTCTGGAGCACAGAGTCCCCATGTTGGTGATGATCAGGTCCAGTATGTTTTCCCTTCTTGTGGGAGTGGTAACAGGTTGTTCCATAGCATTTGAGTTTATAAATTCTAGGAACCTTTGGGCTAGGGTGTTGGAGCTAGAGTAATGCTCCCAGTCTATGTTTGGGTAGTTGAAGTCGCCCAATATAATGGTGTTTGGAGAGACCTTCATATTTTCCAGTGTTCTCAGGAAGGCCGAGTGGGGTTCCTGGGTTTGGGAGGGTGGTCTGTAGCAGGCTATAAACTGGAAGGCAGTTTTACCCACTGTTAGTTGCACATGGATAGTCTCTGATGCTTCGTGCTGTGCCACCAACCTGGAGGTGTGGGTATCTTTGACGAATATTGATACTCCCCCTCCTTTTCTGGTTCGGTCCAAGTTTTGGGGCCGAAAAGCATGGTATGAGGTATAACCTGGTAGTGCTGGGGTGCTCTCGGGAGCCTTGAACCAGGTTTCTGTTACTGCACAGATATCGATGTTCTCCATGCTAAGGAGAGTTTCGAGTGCGTGCATCTTGAGGTTTAGACGTCTGGCGTTGAGTAGCATTACTCATAGTTTCTTATCCCTTGTGATACCTATGGAGGTGGGTTTGTCTTTTGAGCCTTGCCTTAAAAAGGCACTATGGGGGTAGCAAGAGCCTTTGCCAATATCCGAAAGCCCAGGAAAGGTACATACAAAAAGGGGTGTTGTAGTCAATTATGGGCCTGATGTACAGATTAATAAACTTGGATATTAGGACCACTAAGTACTTAAGAAAGATAAAGTTTGTCTGCTTGCCTTTTTGAGCAACTGTCAGCGAGCAAGTGCATTGTGAGCTGCTAGCATATGAATATCTGTAGTAGGCCAGTGTTTTTGCAGGGCACAAGTTGCAAGCATGCTGGAGTTCATCATTTTCCTCTGTCTACTAAAGTATTTCAGAATAAGAAAGGCCTAGTTTAACAACCCATGTAGTCACAACTCCAAGGACATTCTTCTGCTGCAGACCCCAAGAAACTTTGTTGTCTAGGGTCTCAAGGAAGTGCATCCTTCTCCTCTCTATTCTGCTGGACTAAAACATGCATTACATTCATATGGATTTCAGGAATGAATAAAAAGTATAAGGTTGGAAAGATGCATGGAAACCCTTCTTTAAACAACTGTTACATATATGCACTGCATTATCTGGTTTGCTAAGCTTACATGTCATAGCAGTATATATTAAGCAGAACTTTTTTTTCAGAAGTGACAGATACTTCATTTTGACTTATTTTAAATATTTATGGGTGATTTATTTTGTGTCATTTTAGTCAGAGTTGCACTAGATAGTTTAGTTAACAATCATGTGAAGTCTTCAACTCTACTTTACTTTAATTGTATTGCATGTAAGCAGAACAAACATAACAAATTAATATTTTTAACAGCTGAAATTTATTAAAGTAAACATTTCCTATAGACTCTTGTGGGAGATCAAGTCCCCAGCACTTCGTCTTGGTGGTTGTGACTCCTCACCCCCCTGCTTAAATCTTAACTCTGACATACAGCCTATGGAAAGTAGAAAAATTGTCTTCCCTGAAGCAGCCTCAAAGTGGTAATATTTATGCAGGGTAAGATTGCAACTCTAAGATTGATGAAGGGCTGGATGGGGTATTACACTTTAAAAAGATATATTAAATTATTAAAATTATCCTTCAATAAAATACTTTTAGTAAACTGTGCTTTGTGAATTGAACATAACCCTCTAAAAAGCCCTCCATTCAGCATCTTATGCTACTGCTACAACAAAAAGCATTGCAGGATCTTAACCCAGGATAGTAAATGTCAGGTTCTATATTTTAAAAAGGGACTTTTCGTCAGTTACTAGACATTCAGGCTGTGAACAGCTTGTTAGATGGAAATATAATGAAGAATAGACAACATTTTAGAATTTATTTTACAGATGCATTGGCCCAGACTAATACTCATGTTTCATCCTTGAATGATCCATTACAAGAGCAATACCCTTAGTACTGATGTAATATATACTAGCAATAGTAATACAAGAATAAATAATTTACTATTAAAAATACTATCATATAAATATTTAGAAACCAATGAACTACAATGTAATGTAGTAACATATACAACAAAAAAGACTGACAATGTAAAGATTATTAGAATAGTTCACATTTAAAGGGATTGTTCAGACATGTGAATGCAGATAACAACTGTAGGCAATAGAAAGACTCTGCCAAGAGGTTAAGTGAGACCAGAGCAGTACTGGTGACTAACTTGTTCACAGGGATATAATTTTAGGTACAAATGAAAAGCTTCTATTGGCTTAGGTTGTAAGACTAAATCAGGGCTCAGATTTCTTGGTTTTCCAGGTTTAACATGGAGAGGATGAAAGAGCACAATGGTCACTGTCAGGTTTTGATCTGGAGTGCTGTTTTAAGGAGTGGCCAGTGATCTACTGCTGGAGTTTGAATGAGGGAGATGATACATAACTTTGCCTTTTGTACTGAATGACAGTTAGTAAACATTTTTGCATGCAGTATCAGTGGTTTTCACCTTTGCAGAAAATGATAATAAAATGGCAGATTTTCTTTGATATGAAGGCACAGTTAGAGAGAGGACATATTTTTATATAAGAAGAAGGATATTATTTTCAGTTTTTCTTCTTCCATGTTGGACAGCTTGGAAAATGTACCATGTCATGTCATGAACAGGGGCTCTGTTTTACTTATCACCTGAGAAACATGCATACTGAGAGTTAAAGAATCATTCAGCTTGCCTCAACTCCTTTTAAACAGAGATACAGTCTCAGCTTGAGCATTGGAAAGAGCTTTGATGGACAGTTCTGCACTAACTGGAAACATAAGTTTGCATATACTGAACAAGACAATCATCTTTTAGGTCAATGGCAATGAGGCGTTATTGCTTTAGCCATTCAAAAAAAAAAAAAGCTTAACCAAATACATGATTAAATATTTTTTTAATGTCCTTTTATATTAATTTCTGATAGGGATAATGAGATGGTTAGATGAAATGCAGAAAAATTACAACTCTAAAACTGCCCTTGTTCTTCTCAGCATTTCTCATACTTTGGCCCCATAGTTTCAATCTCAGAGGTAACTAAACCACCTGAACAATATCATGCAATGGCTGTCTACACTTTGGACAGTAAGCTGGTGTTGGGAATGGAATGCCTTATATAAATATTTATGTAAGAAGACACTTTTTCATGTTTTAGTGGAATATGTCAGCAAGGTTGAGTAGCATTGCAGAAGTATTCACGCCCCCTCTTGAAGCTTTGTTGTTTTTCATGAAAAAATTATGCAGGCAAAAAAATGTTCTTTTACTGACTGAATACTACTCCCAAAAGTATACTATATGTGAGAAACTAAAGAAATATATCCATCCAACTGGTGCCTACTTTAAGGATTAGTGTTGTTGGTGGATTTCCTAAGATCAGGAAACTTGCACATATGTACATATGTAACTATGATATACTGAAGGGGCACATACATATCCTGATGAACCTGTGGTATAATCCAGTAATTCCTGTAATCCCAAAATACTCATAACTAGAAATGTTTTGGTAACACTGCAGCAATGAAGGAGAATGACAGAATTCTGACCAATATGTCTGAACATTTAAAATAAGTGCTACATGCATGCAAAAGCATGAGATGCAGCTTAAGATGGCAAACCACAGTAATGAGATGTCACAATGTCAGGATATTTTCTCATTATTGATTCTGGAGTGAGATGATAGTGTCTTTTTGGGCATGATTAGTGTCTAGAACATCAATAGGTTGGTAGTATAAAAAAGTTTAACTTAAGTTAAGTTATATGCCTCAACATTTTGGCTAAAATATTAACAGTGGCTCATTAATCAGTAATATTGTATCCCCAAGACGAGAGCCAAGAAATATTTGAAACTGCACCAGTCATGCTTTATTTTCACAATAGCTTGATAGATTTTGCTTACCTCCTGTAGAGTGGGGTGACCCATGACACCACAGGTTGTTTTGAGTTGTGGTTTTCTTGAAAAGGCAACAGTATGTTTAAAACCTAATGTAATGTATAATTTCTGTCAATCTGTGAGATAAAACAGAAATATCCATGACTTTCACAGTGAAGTAGTAAGGATGCACCTCAACTGTCCCTGATTGGACATATATTTTTGTCCTGACCCTTGTAATATTTTTGATTTTCAGGTGAATCACAGAGGATTTCAGTCACACAATAAAGTTGGACATTAGAGTTTTATACTTTTCATTGTACAGAAAATCCATGTTGATGTAAAACCTATTGTCTGTTACCTTTTCAGCAAATCTAAGTAAAATATAAAAATGTCCCTTGAATTTAGGCTTTTGTCCCCTCAATGTGTTTACTTCCTTTAAAAGTATGGCAAAAAACATTGAGAGGTATATTAAGAAGAAAAGCAGCTCAGAATGTTTGAACAAGTGTATCATGATTGTGTAGCATCACTGGCCATTTGCCATTTGTCAGAAAAATGGACTATTAGTGTATGATGGTGTGAGGAGAAGTTGGTGAACAACCAGCTTATCTAGCCTTTATGAAACAGTAGTAAGAATCTGGCCAGTTACAGAATATGATCCTGCTGTTGGGCCATGCAGCGTGAATAGCAAGCTAGGCCAAGGTAAGCTAATTTAATATACACTGCACACTGGAACATGTGCCACAAGGTCTGTATGAAGAGTGAGGTCACTAAAGCTAATGACAGGATGCATGTTTAAGTATGAGCATAGCATTTCAGGTGGCAGAGACCACTTATTTGGAAGACTGGAAGAGGGATGTAAAGTAAATCAATTCCTATGTAATGTTGCAGAGTATAAAAAGTCAGATTCAGGCAGATTGAGTTGAAATCAGTGGAGATCAGTCAGGATTTACTCATTTGAGTTGACAATGTCTCCGAGGCCAAATAGAGTGTACTACCTTCAGCCACAAGCCACGTCTTTGAAAGTCTTAAAAGTCACTCAGTATGTCAACAGGGAAAAGTGGATGGCTATAAACATGTCTCATGATTGGTTTAATTTAATCAAAGTCTAGAAAATGTGATTTTTTTTTTTAATTCTGCAAATATTTTAGTTTGCTATAGTGATGCTACTTATAAAAGTATGTTCTAGTGGAGAGAAGTTTAATTTCAAATTACAAGAGAACAAAAAAGAGGATACTGCCGGTAAAAATAAAACGCTATGAGGTAATAGTGAGCACGACACGGGTGCATATAATGAGGACCATGCCAGCATTCAGAGGTGGATTTCTTTGCTTTGTTAAATTGCTGTACATTTAATAGATGGAGGCAGATTCTAAAAGATCCATGGTGGTTCTGAGAAATGGTGTATCCTGTTTCACAGTCGTGGCACAGTTGTAACTTATAGTTTGTTATTTCGAAAGCTCACACACTAGCTAAATACTAAACACACTAGTTCTATGTGATTATTCATCTCACTGGGGATACTATCAGATAAGACAAACAATTAGTTGTGCCCAGTAGTACCCCCACTCCCCAACAGGGGGAGACTCAAGATAGGGAACTTGGTAGTGCTAACACAAAAAAAATGAAGACGCACCAAAGTGGTAGGCATTTATCATGAAGGATTCTTCATTCTCAATTAAAAACTATATTTTCTGTATGAATTTTCATACAGGGTCACACTGCAGCTTCTTGGAAAGAAGAACAAAATGCAAATCAGGCTAGAAAAGGCATAATCAGCACATTTCTCAACAGCCCAGATTTTCACAGAATGTCCACATTTTTTACTCATATTTGGTGCATTTCTCATAAAACTGTAGTTTTCTGGAAAATCACTGGAAAATCATTGAGGTCTGAAGTCAGAAAATAATGTCAGGCATTTGATTTTCAGATTTCATATCCTTCATGTGGTTAGAAGAGTCTGAGGTTGGAGAAGGCAGTCAGATACAAGAAGTAATGAAGTACATGGATAGCAATAAGAGAGATCGCAGGTTTACGGAAATTTGAACACACACTCTCTGCTTTTAAAAAGAGCTGGACAACTGGATAAATGATAATCAATTCACCCCTGGTATGACTGGACTGGCCCACCTTGCAAAGAATGACAAGGCGTAAAGGTGAGTATGGCCAAGGGGTATATGGCTTGGCAGCTCAGTTGCCATGTAACTCCTGTAGTCCTATGACCTATTACTGCTTTGTGTAGCACCCCTGTTTATGTACTGTACCCATGGGTTATCAGCTGCAATATGTGCTATGCAAAGGCATCCCCTATGTGCATACTGTAGCTATGCTGCACGATCTGGCCCTGGAACACATACCCCTTGCCCCATGTCCCTGACATTGTTACTTATAGTTTCAGTTTTGTATAGTACCATGCAGTGGCATGAGGTCCTAGTTCCATAAACATGTGACAGCTGCCTCACTGTCACTGACATATACCACAGGGATTGTTTTTGCTGAAACACTTTACCAAGCAGGACTCTATCCATGAAATTGGGAATTTCTATATCTACAGAGAATTTTTTTTTTTATTTGTATGGCTGTAAGCAGTATGGTGCAAAAGAGCACCACCACTTTAAACTCCACTAACAAGTAACAGTTAATGTGGTAGTTATTCTAATAAAGTCAGTTAGCCCTACTGTGAGGTACTGCTGGCATGCAACTTGCTATCCATTTGCAGCATTCTTAGCTGCACTTATGACAGTGAATATGAGACATTTGACCTGTATTTTGATATATGTGGCTTATATAAATATGCAGTGATATAGTACAAAGCTACAACCGTCATGACTTGATATCAGACAAATATGCAAAATTGAGCAACAAGTGATTCACAAACATGTATCTGTGTGCATAGAGATACTATTTTTCTCAGCAGAACAGATTGAGTAGCCATAGCTACTTCAAGCAGTGAGATGCAGTACTCCATCTTGTTGTACCAGGGAGAACCGGAATATCCTGTTCTTTTTATTCAAGAACTTTGGGGAATATGTACTGGGTCATTACAATACCCCATTGTATAAACTGAATACCTGGCACAATCTGGGTGGAATGGTGAGTGATGTCACTAGCATCGCCCACTCAGCATAGGTACAGTGATCGAAACCAGTGCCATCCGGACATGTTTCAGCAGTGGAAGGCCTCAGTTCAGATAAATCTTTTTTTTTTTTTTTTAGTTCCATTGCCTTTTACTATTTTAAATGTTGTTCATATATCCTCAGGAGTACATTTTTCATTTTCCAGCAGGAGAATTGTGACAACCAAATATGGCTGCATGCCTCAAAAGGTAAGAGCATCTCTCCCTGCAAAAGTGCATATGACGTTAGTACCTATCTCTTGAACATTAGTCTGTCACAAGCATCTTTGCAAATATACCTCCAACCTTTGTGAGATAGACCTCAAATTACAACATTATGTCTTATTTCCACACCCACAACACTTTAGTTTGTGTCACTATACTGGCTGTTCACGTGTGCAAAGCATAAAGCTTTATATATTATGGCAGTTCATTAAAAACGTTCACACTTGTATGTCATTATGCTATCACAAGGGTAGTGTGGGTCTGACATCATGTAAATGTGATTCCATGCTACTTAGGCAGTAGGTGTAACTTGATACTGTGCACAACAAGGCTGAGTACTAGTTATTATATATTAAATTAATGCCATAAAAATGCTTGCCTCTATACCATCTCACCCTGTCCTGTACACATACATCCCACATGAAACCAAATCAGGAATCAATACATGCATTTCAGTTCCAGTGTCCTGAATTCCTTTAACTCACAGCCAGGGACTTCACTTGGCTGTTGGCTCATGCAAGTAGCTGCCTGTGCTCAAACTAAAATATGAGTTCAGTCAAGGAAATGCTCCATTATCTGCACAAGTCCTAGGTGAGGAAGTCACTAGTTAAGTGGGTAAGTCAGGGAGGAAGAGTGCTGTTTGGTGTAAGGTTTAAGGTCAGGGATTGCAGTGTGGACCAAAGGGGAACTTCAGACTTAGGAAGTAAGATGGAGATTTTAGGTTTAGGCAGCTATTGTTGATGGGAGGAGATTTTAGGTTTAGGGAGCAATCAGGACATTAGGATTAGGGAGGGGGACTAGGATTTTAGGTTTAGGGAGCAATCAGGACATTAGGATTAGGGAGGGGGACTAGGATTTTAGGTTTAGGGAGTGATCATAGAAAAGAGGGAGAAGGGCATTCCAGACTTAGGGAGTAATTGGGACTTTTGGGTTAGGGAGTGAAAGAGGTTTTAGGTTTAGGGAGGGATGGTGGACTTTAGGGTTAGGCACTCAGTGGGAGCTTTTTAACACTTGCTGAAATGTATGAGTGAGAGAGAGAGAGAGAAAGGACATTTGCCTATAGCACATGTAGTAGACATGCCATACCATCATTAGTCTGTTCTAAAATTTAAGCACATAATTGTTTAGGCTTGCAACTGATGCCAGCATAGTTGTGGATAGCTGTGAAAACCATATAATATTGCTTACTACTGAGACTGGATGTAACTTGGGATTTGCATATCATTTCAAGAAATCCAAGCTATTGCCAGTGAAAGGGAAGAAAAACAAATTGCTACATAGCTGCCTTTTATATTCTATAAGTTTCTATTATAGTTACATTCATGCTATAATAATTAGAATTTCCCTAAACATAATTATGCTATAGGCCATAAATTATTCTTCCAGATTAATCTACCAAAGAGATATAAATTGTGTCACATCAGCCTATATTTAAACATTGCTACTTTTTTCTCCAACATACGCAACAGCATCATTGGTTTAACAGTGTTTAATGTAATTGTATATTTTTGGGGTATTATGCCATCATTACTGGTCTTCCTCTTCGACATTAAGGCAGTTCTATTTTCATTCATAAGTTTTCACTAACTCTCGAATGCGATTTATAGACACATGCTGTACACCTGTTCAGTCCTGATAGTCAAGAGTTTGATTTATGCATCAGCTCATCCTTAAGAAGATATGCATCATGTTGCATCTCCTTACACTTTACATACTTTCTTATTAGCATTGTGTTATGTACTACCAATCTTTAAATCTGATCCATGATAATTTGTAATGAAGGACTTTAAAAAGTGAGCTGAGAAAGAAGCGAGTAGCCGGTGACAGAAAACTGAAATATGGCTGATAGCTTAAAAAGCAAATTCTAAGGAATCACTTTTTTTACTGTAGTTGATATAATGTGGATTCTGGAGTATGGTTAGATATTTTTCTGTGTAATCTGCACACACACACACACACACACACACACACACACACACACACACACACACACACACACACACACACACACACACACACACACACATGCAGAGACACACAAAAAATCACCTTGATCCCCAGGACCATAGCTATGTGTCATGATGCATTAACTTAGTTTTCCATGTGCAATGTGGAACTGTACCAATACTCTGATTCTCATAAATGCTGTGTAGAATGATTTGTTCTGTCCATCATTAGTGTTAGTGAAGGTATACTTTCATTAATGCTAGCTGTCATTACCACCATTGATTATATGGTCTGTTCTAGATATCTACAAAAGAGGAAAAGACGCCTATTTTCAGAATTTTGAGACTTTCTGTAAATTGTGAGTACAAGACAATTGGCTGTTGTTAAAGAGAGACCATTTAACAAAATTTGCATTATTTATCAAACATAACCCTAATATATTAATGATGCTATTATTTATATAAATCAATCATATTTCAAATATCTTGAAGCAGATAAGATGTGCAAGTCTTTCAGTCCTTTCTGTTTTTGTATGCACTGTATCATGTAATTCTGACATTCAGTGTTTTCTACATGTATTATAATTTTCTAGAATGTCCATGGAGTATTAACAGCATGCAATGGCATGAGAAGAAAGGATGCTATCATAGGTGCTTTTAATAAATAATCAAGTGCATTTTAATTTGTAACTCAAATTACATTAAAGAAAATCTCTAAAGAAAGCAATGGTTTTAAATTAAGAATTAAAGTTGGACAAATTTCACTTTAAAGCTGTTCTTTTGTATAATAGGCAATACAAATTTAATAAAGTAAATTACATTTTAAATGAAAAGAAACTGTTAGGCTAATGGCATAATATGATAATTTAATTAAGCATTAAATACTGTGGTAAAGTTCATAGAATGCTGTCATTTGTTTAAATGTCACATCTTTGCTGACATTTAGGGACATTCACTGGAAATTCATGAAAAAAATTAACTTAGAAATGTAAACATTTTGTCAACTTTGATCTACATTTAATGTCACTAGCAAAAAAAAAAAAATTCCATTGAAGTGAAAATTGACTAGGGCAAGGGTATAAAAATTCCAAGCAATTACTCCTTAACGAATGTAGATAATTTCAAAAGAATCTATTAGGGTAACATGTTTTGGTAAGCAGAAATTATCTTTGAAAAATAATGGAGACTTTGATCTACAGGGTATTTTAGCACAATTTTTGAAAGAAAAAATAGAAGAAATGAAACTCATGATATTCTCTAGCAGCCTAGTAAGGTCTGTTTTGTCAAAACTTAGAGGTAAGGAAGGAAGGCAACCCAACAGTTTACAATGAATTTAAGGAGACATGCTGATGTGTTTCATTCTTGGCAGTGACGGTTGGGGTAAAGGGTTAAGGCTGAAAGCTGTAGTTTCTGTGGTGCAGGGTTTGATGCAATCATTTGCATACTCTGCTAGCTTGAGCAAGTAAGTTAACCAAACACAACTTCCAGCTCACCCCTGATAAGGCTTTGTGTGTTGAGTGGGCCTACCTACTTAACAAATGGGGCTTATTTCAAAAAGCTTTGATTCAGTTTAGATACAGTTTTTTTCTAAGGCTATTTAAAGTTAATAACAGATATCAAGTGCTTCTATATACAAAGCAGATTATCTCATTAGTCTTGAGTCTGAAACATAAAATATTAAGCTATTATAATTTTGGAGCATTTAAAAGGCATGATCAACAGGTAGGTGAGACTGATCCATCAAATAAAAACATACATGCTGCTGTTTTCTAGGACTCTGAAATCCAAGGTTCAAACAAAAATCACAGTGCTGGCTGACATTTCTTAATAAATAGTATGACTATTTGAATACAGAATACAAAGAAAACAGAGATTAAGTGCCTGCAAAGTAATCACTTTATTCTGAAAGAGTAAGACCAAACATATCAAAAGATAAACATCCTCAAATTTTTAAATTTTACACTGTATTATTCACACATCTGTATATTTATTTCTTAACTTCTTCTAAATGGCTTCTAAAGCCCCAGCAGTATAACATGATTACTAATTAAGAAATACATAATGCAAGGTAGAGACAAAGCCTGGAAGAAAATTAAAAATATAAAATGCACATTTATGCTATTCACAAATAAATGCTGAAAACTTATATTGAATCCCTGACAAAGATAAGGGTGCACACATCTCCAGATGGACCAGTGAATGGAAGAAACCACTAGATAAATGCTATGGGGATTTAGGTAAGCATAGCAGTGGCACTGTGATTAAAAAACGGCAAAAGTCATTATGCCTGTATACTGACAGTGAGACCATATCACAACTGTGTGATTTTACTTGTTTAAATTAAGTTATTTTCCTTACATTTAATTTACTGGGAACTAGTTTATCTAAAAAAATTCCTTTAGTGCAAATGCGATCCGCATGATTAAAATTCACCCAAAGTAACTTTCATTGATCACTGAGGTTGTACCATTCCTCACTGGTGCAAAACCATGCAATTGGTGTATATACATTGAGGGGAGAGAGGCCTCAGTCAAGATGGAGGATACAGGTTGACTTGCTCCTCCTCCAAAAGGTAATTCCTGCCCAGCCTACCTGCTCAAGTATATGATACCTTATTTACTGATTGCAGGTATAGATGAGATAACTGAATGAGAAAAAAGTCAAGCCAGCACTAGCAAACAGATATTCTGTTATTTGTCTAAATAGTGTGTTGAGAACGTGAGTAGTGACCAAACATTTTAGATAAAATGATGATAAAACACCCACAAGGGTCTATTTATTATAACATAATAATGTGATTGGCTTTGCAGACTTAGGACCTTATTTCAGCCTTCTTGGACACTGCACCCAATAAAAGTACTGGTAATTTGCCCAGTCATTAGCTCAGAGATCAAGAAGGCTTTTGAATTTCAGTATCAATGTCACTTTTTTAAAAATCAAGAGTAGTAGATTATATAGCCTTGGGCTTCAAGTGGAAAGTAGTTTCTTTTAATACTGAAGTTTTACTTTGGCATCTCAAGCAAAATTTACTATTCCTTCTTGAGAAAGTGTTGCTAAATAATGAAATATCCAAAGTGTTTGTCAGATGATTATTATCAGTATACCTGAAAACTAGAAACATATCACCCCTGATGAATGTATACCTTACTAAATACAGTTTAAGATGATTTACTCACTGAGAGCAGTCAATTGCTTTAATACCAAATATTCCTTCTATGAAAACTTTTTGCACCATCACAAGTTTCCTCATATCTTTAATAGCATGTCTACAGAAGGAACAGCAAATTTCCATAATAGGTCCAGCCAAGATTTTAAATATTGGTAATAGAATACTAGGGGTGAGCAGAAGTAATTAACCAAATATGTATGGTTTACCAAGGTCTACACATGGTTTTCAAAGGTCATGTGCTTAGTTACCATAACTTCAAGGTCATTGCATATTCAGCCGGTATCAAAATATGGTTGTCTACAGACCAAGGGTAGTCTTTATCTAAATGTAGTGCATGGAGCATGGTGATTACCCTCCAATATTTGGAAAAAGACAAACCAGTTAAGCACCAGGGTGGCATGTGACCTGACCTTAACAAATGTTAAGCACCCCATTCTAAAATTGTAAAGGCTGGGTCTGGTGCTCGGCAGTATAATCTGCCAAAACTGACCATCAAATGACAGCAGCAGACCAAAACAATGTTGCTTCTGCCTGCTGTCTGTACTGGTAACATGCCCCTAATTTCCAACAATAAACTTCAAAAGAGGCTAGAATCACAATATATATTAGCAAGCATTTTCTAAAGTATACAAATCATGAAACTCAAATGTATGACATTATTTAATGACTTCAAACCTTGGTGGTTTGTCCAAACGACACAGATGTTATGAGGAACGGACCAAAAACATGAAGCAATAATATGGATGTTTTGTGAAAATCTGGCATGGAGGTGGGTGTAAATGTAATGAAGTGTATTATACTCCCTTTCTAACAGTGTCTGCTAAATGTTTTATAGCTTTGAAAGCTGGCACAACACTTAAAGGTTTTTCCCCATATAAAGCTGCATGCACTACAAAGAGTTATGATTGTGTCACTGATCATAACATTTAATGGATGCCAATATTCACCTGTCAAGCTTCACTCTCAAAGTGAATTTATTGGCATCCATCTAACAAATAATAAGCAGGTTATGATCGATGACTCGATCATCTGATCACAATTCTCTTTATATGAGCTGTGCAATTTAACTTGTTTGATAATAAAGTTTATATTATTTGGAGTGTTTTAAAAATACAATGAGTTCATGTCCTGTTATAAATTCAACGCATTGGATAAAGCATTCTCTATTGCCCCTACCTTTGTCATCCACAAATTTTGTAAGCCAATGATGAGTCCTACAGAACCTCCTATGACTTGTTTTGTGGAGAAAAAGCACTGTCTGTCCTAACCTGTTCTTAAAATGTTTTGTTCTTTAGGGATTGGAGTCTCTGTAACTAAAAACATCTGGGATAAAGCCCTCAATTAAGCAACACCGAGATAAGCAGGTAAGACATGATATAAAGATATAAATTTATTTGCTTAAAAATATCCATTTACATGGTCTGGTCTTACCGTGTAAGTGGACATTTAGCGAAGGACTTGAAAGGAGAGGTAGGTAAAGGTATTCTTCCAAATATATTCTAACCTAGGTCTAAGGTAATTAATGGACCTGCCATTTAAGCAGTAGTACCCACAGCTGACAAGTCAGTTCTAGTAATGGAATCTACAGGACAAAACACTTTCAAGTTGAATTTCTTGACATCTGTTTCTCAAACATATAACAACTTGTTTATGATCAGATAACTAATCAAAAGCCTCTGTATTAAGTTTATATATGACATGTTTATGAGTGCTGGGTCCCATAGCTAGGGACAATGTTACTCTGAAGATGCTGTCCTAGTTTTGTTAATTTTTGCAATATGTTCTCTCAGCTAATGATCACTACTATACTCCCACTCTCTACACTCATACAAATTGTCCTCAATGTATGCATTGCAGTCTTCGCTCTTCTTTCTCCCAAACTATTTACCTATTGTATCTTCCTGTGTATTCCCACTTCTCTTAGTATTTTTCCATTTCCTTTTGCTTGTCTCATTATACATTACATTTCATCTTGCATCCTCCCTTTCCCACAATCCCTGTATCTTCCTCATGAATTTTCATAAAGATTCCTCTTTGCATTTTCCAGTTACCTTCTGTGCTCCATTTATTGATGGGTTACTTCAAAAGTGGCCAAACCTTTATCTACCTCTCCTTTCAAGTCCTTCACTAAAATAATGTCTTTCTTCTCACACTCCTAAGTCTCTTTTGTATTTCATCAACACTGTTTGCATTTTGAAGAGCTGTTCTACAGGCAATTAAAGGTATAGAAGATGCTACAAATGCAAACAGTGATTTCTTAGTGTGGGTTCAGACTCAAATGGACTATGACAAGGAACTCAGAGCTGCAAAATATATTAACACTAGGTAATTCCAAGTTAAATAGAAGTTAAAGTAAAATGAATGCGGCAATGCTGAAATACTTGGGCTATGATAACATGTCAGAGGCAATGAAGCTTGCTGCAAAACAATAGTTAAGCAGTTGTTCAAATGCCAGACATGCAAGACAAACAGGCACTATGGAGGTCACAAAGAAGAATGCAATATTTTGTTAAAGTTCTGACAAATACATCTGGCATAACTATCCAACCAAGAAAGCTGTTGAAACAAGGTGTCACATGTGAATGCAACTATCATAAATATTTTGAAATGCATATGTGATAGTTAACAGATGTACTTATAAAGGTAAGTATCACTTACAGATATACAGATATATAAACATGGCAGACTCAAATTAAAAGAGAAAGCTGTTAGAAATAGTGAAATGATGTCATATATTCCGGGGATTTGAATACAGAAAGAAGGCCAAACAGAAATAAACTGCAGACATTCGCAAATCAAAATCACAAAGTGTTTGCATGATATAGTTCTGAATTTTCAGAGGTTGTTAATTATACTACAGAAATATGATCTGAAATGGTAATATAGACCAACTAAGGGACCATCCAAAGCAAATCCATCCATCCATCCATCCATCAATCCATCCTCAACCCCTTTTCCCATTTTGAACATGGGGTCAGGGTGTCACTTCAGCAGTGACAATCATCTTGAGCCAAGGTTTACACCACCAGGTGGCTAGCCCTGCCACTGTAGTCCATTTGTACCACTCACTCACACACACACTCTCACCTATGGCTAATTTAGCATGTCCAGTCCACCTACTGTATGTCTTTGGAATGTGAGAGGAAACCAGAGCACTCTGAGAAGGCCCACGAGACCACAGGGAGGACATGCAGACTCCACACAGAAGACACCACAGCCGAGAATTGAACCAGAGAATCTCTAGCTGTGAGACGACAACACTAACTGCTGCACATATATGCTCAAGAATCTCACTCTGCAACTATTTACTTACATTGCAGTTATTAGTGTATTTATATTTGTGTGACAAGCATGGAGCTTTCACTTAGACATGCTTGCCTTAAAAGTTTGCGATTCCTTCTAAACAGCTTTTCATTTTGTTCAAGGTCATCATAGAACCATGAGTGTTAGTATAATTACAAGAGAAACATAGAGATATGCTATCAGAAGACTTAGTGACCATTTGGGTAATTCCAGTTAAAGTATGTACTGATGTTGTTAATGAAAAGAGCAATGTTATTACAATGAATGGATGGTCTAAATAAATTAAGGAAAGAAATTCCTCATTTTCTTTAAGGAAAAACTCAATTAGGGTTCTGGGCTTAATATTCAAAGTTAATAAAGTAACAGCCACCAGTACACAGAAAAAGAGAACACATAAGAGGATGTAGGAATCACATCTGAGAATAGTAAAGTGTAAGGAAAGATCAAGAGATATAAGCTTTGGCCAGCAGCATAACTGTAAATAAAATAAGTATAACAGAGCTTGTTAGCTGCAGTGTCTACGATTGCAATACTCCAAGGGCAGAGATGACAGCATGCTAAGCATTAAAGTGTTCATGAAAGAGAGCGGGTAAAGATTTGTTACAGAACAATGAAGTCATGTAGCCCATATATTTGCTACTTGAATATTTTTGAAATCATTAAACTCTCAGGCACATACACAAGGTGATTAGTGCCTTATGATATATATCAATTAAGCAGGTGATACCTAATGTTGTCATAAATGGCAGTGGTCCAGAATTTAAAAACTGGAACCTCTAAATAGTTGTGCATGAGTGAGAAGTTAGGCGTACAATTCCCAGCACATCCTATTTACTATCCAGCAAAGTGTACCTATCACACACACACACACACACACACACACACACACACACACACACACACACACACACACACACACACACACACACACACACACACACACACACACACACACACACACATGAACACACAATTTTTGCTGCATCGATTATAAAATTGGAAATTATTTGGAGAAGTCTAAGTTAATAGTACTAGTACTTAAAAAGTGCCCCTAATTTTGAGAAAAATTGTTGCCTATTTTTTTACTTTGTCAGAAACTCTGAAGGTAAAAGTTGAGAGGTATGCTGGCACGTGGAGAGAACCATATAAACAGTGCAAAATCTCATGAAAAAATATTGTAACAAAAGCTACAATACTCTGCTGCAGTGATTCAGTCCCTCGCAAGCTCGTATGTCAATGGGCAGAAGTTGAACATTTATAGCATTCTTCCACTGCACTATTGATGTCTGAAAATATCCAAAGCAAAGGAAATTCTGGATAGAAGATAGCTCATAGAGGAGTCATACAGTGACAGAAATGACAAAATGCTCCCAGATTTACAATCTGAAGACAGAATAAGAATGCAAAAACCTTGAGGAAGTCTATAGTGTGACGGTAAAGTGGTTTCAATTGGTCTGGCAGCACTCTGTCCATAATCCACAGGACTCTGAGAGGCAGTCAATCTTGTCCTCATGTTTATGCCACCCATGAGTAGCAAATTTTCATTCCAACTCCTCCCTTTCTATCTTGAAGTCTTTCCACTATTTGTCTTTGCCTTATATCTGCATAAGACTGAAACAATTTATTCAAGTTTTTAACCTCTACTTCTTCACATTCTTTATTGATCTCCATTCCATAATTTCTCAGTCTGGCTATTCTGTCCTTCCTTTTAATTTCTACATTACATAACTAAAATACCAAGATTCCTTTCTTAATCCTTTTTGTGAACTCATTGAGTCCTTGCGCTGTGCCTACTTCACTCCTTGACCTTTCCTTTCCACCACCTGTATACTCCATATTTTGCCTTAATTTGTAAGCTCATATCCCCTATATTGCTTATTTTGCTTTTTTCCGATTCCTCATATCATGACATTAGCTCTGAATACTGTGTGTTCCTCCCCCTTTTTCATACAAGGCATATCAAGAAAACAGACAAATTATTGTCTGATGGGTATGTTAATTCTGAGATTTCCAGAAATTTTACCAGTAATAATTATGATATTATTTGCTTTTGCATTGAAACAATATAGATCAGTAGGTAGATTTGTGCTCTTTTAGGGGACTTCCCATAGGCTTCTAAACCCATGAATTGAGGATTAGTTTGGAATTCTTTAAATCCAAAAAAATCTAATCCCTCTTGAGGCATAATGTTTCTTCAAGTTCTTCTGAAACTGAGTATATAACTATGTATGTTGGACCTGCACTATCAAGCACCAGAAAGACTATACCTTACTTAAAATTGATTCAGATGATTTTATTAGAAAGGCAAAAGACATCAAAGGGCTTCATTCTAGTATTCTGATAACAACCAATGTTCATTCTGTCTATGTGGTAATCTCTCATGAAGAGGGAATGGACTTGTTTCAGCACAAACAATTCAACTGTGTTTCCAGTGCTTGTAGACTGTGTTAAAAATGTCTTAATATATGTTTGGTAATTGGTTATTTCAGCAGAGTAGTAATGCTACAGTTGTATCAATTTTAGTACATGTACACTGATTTATAATTATGCATTTTGGTGTAATATAAACATTTACATTTCAGCAATGATATTTTTAATGTTGCAGAGAAGTCCAGAAAGTCTGAATAATTGTGTTGTGTTGTGTTATCTTTATCAGCAGCATTATTCTGGAAATTATTTTGGATCAGCTTCCTTCCTATATCGTGTACTCATGTGGTAGTCATTCATTGCAGTTTGTAGTTCCTAAAATAACTGTTCTTTGTTTTAAACTCACTCTGTGTGACATAGTTACCCTTCTTTAACTTCCATGGTTTTCAACATAGCTGTCCTCCATTAGCCTCCAATATTTATTCTTTCTCCTAAATAAACTGATCTTCTGCCTCATGTATCACACTTTGAATAACACTTAACAGCTCTTGTTGAAAGCATACACTCTAAAATGTTTGCCCCTTCCTCTAGCTTTCTTACAAGACAATATGATTACCTTTCTTTAGCCATCCAATATTTCTCATTCACCCAAATAACCTCACTCATTTCTTACAATATCACCCTTTGATTTGTAGGACTTGTGGTACTTCTCCCTATCATAGAATCCTAGCCTGCTCTGTTTTATTCCTTAGCAAGCCCATGATCAGAAGATGTTTTAAAGTGGTGCAACTATCTCATGTTTACTGATGATCCTTTAGTTCTAGTTCTTGCTGACTCCACCTGTGAATGATATAATTGTTTATTTAAACCTGAAGATAAGCAATAGCATCACAATGTGATACCTTCATATGCTGCATGGTTACAAGTGTTTGAACAAGTGTTCCAGCCAGTAATTTAACAAGCCACAACCATACAGAAATATGTGTTTAACTATACCACAAAAATCAAAAATTGGCCAGCACAAAAAAATGTGAGAAAAGTTTTTTATTAAAAAAACATACTGGTTTCGTCTCACGCCTTCTTCAGTGTAAATGACATACACCATAGTCCAACAGTTTATAAATATATCTGCCACCAATCACATCTTTCGCTCATGAACAATTAATGCATAGTATTTAAAGACATACAATATAAATATAAAATTCATATCTAAAGAGACATAATTCCTATTCACCTTCTGGTACACAAAAAATCATCTAAATATATAGATATATCATTTTATGTATAAAGTGCACCTAATGAAAACTAATTAAATAGATTAAAGGTGTACATTTAGATCAGATTAAAGGAAACCCAGCAATGAACAATCCATATACATTCCATGATATACAATTGTAATGCCAACCTACTATCAAATTTATGCTTCCCAAGATTCTATCTATAGTATTAGATTGAAAACAATTATAGGATACTGACCATTATTTATAGAATCTTATTTGTTAATCAAAATATCCGACTATCTAAAATGTAGTCAAAGCATATATTGATATTTAATGTATTAAGTGCACCTAAAGAGAGTAAGTTTGTAAGTGTTCATTAAGTCCAGGTGAAAAAATATCCCCCAGCTTAATAATCCATGTGCATTCCTTGGTATTAAGAATACTATGCCAACCTGCTTTCATATTACTACTCCCCATAATTCCATCTATAATAGTGAATTTAAAATTAGCTGTTGGGTGCTGAACAGAGTGCTTATATAATGCATTCGAAATGTTCATATTTCGAATAGCACTCATATGTTCAGTTGTCTTATTTAACTATACCACACCTACACCTTCCTCTAAAATAGATCACACAGATGGCAAATCCATACTCATAAGGCACTCTGAATTCATAGCATACTCTGTAAAGTCCTAGTTATTGAGGAATCCATTGTTAGATAGACAAACACTGCAATCACTAGGTCAGTCAAGGACTGCAAACTAGTCAGCTGTTTTTCTGGTGCAAGAATTACAATAAAGCAGAGTTAATAATATTTTTTGCCTGCTGCTTATATAATTAATTACAAAACAGGCATGCTGCTAAAAATATCTTTTTAATAAAAATGGGCTGAGCCGTCTAGCATGTGGGATCACATTTATAGCCACAAAACTGAAAAAAACTTTTTATACCATCATAACTGAGATTATTTCTGATGAGCACGTTTACATTCTTAATAAGTGTAACAGACACATAGCTCGCATTATAGGTTAATAGGTGTTTACTAGGCTAATGACCACAAGGGCCTTTTTAAGCCTAGCCATGCATCCCAAATCTCTCACAAGTTCTGATACCATTGATACCTGTAAGCAGGGACTTGGGAGAATAAACATTTACAATCAGGGGCCTGGGAGATGAACCATTTACAGGCTGCCTGTGTTCATGAGAAACATAGGTTCCAAACCAGGGATGAATTTCCTGTTCTCCATCCAATTCTCCAAGTTACAATTGAATTGGGTTAGGGAGGATCTCTACTTCACATGGATGGGGAGGCTGTTCCAGAAATGGGGTAATCTCTGGGATGCATACACGTCTCTCCAGCAGGTCCTATTTATATCACAGATGTGGTTTAAGTCTTTAGAACAGGTAATTCTGGTGCTGTTTGTTTTGCAGACATGAAGGAAGTCCATCAGAGTAGTGTCTGACAATGCCTTGTATGCCAGGCATAGATCTCCCCTCAACAGCCTGTAGGTGGCAGAAAACAGGGATAGGGCCTTGAGGGGGTCTGGAAATGACATGTTACTTATGCCCTGTATTCTTTTAGTAAGGAATCTCTGTGGACATTCCAATTGTTGGATATGCCTAGTTAGGTATATACCAAATGGGGGCATTGTACTCAATGACAGGTCTGATGAATGCCAAATATATGGAACAATGACTTCCTTGGACCTATATTCCATTCATTTGTTTGAGCTGCACAACATAGAATTATTTCCTCACTAATGCAGGCATGTGATGGTCAAAGGCTAGATTAATGTATATGTGTTTCCCTAACTCCCTGACTACTGGGTCAATTCAAATGGCATGTGTTATCAATATAATAGTTAGAAGGGGTGGATGACTTTCTGAAGGATACTATTATGGATTTCTTGGCATTAATTTTAGTCCATGGCTCTGGCATCAGTTGTTTGTCTGTGTCAGCCCTTTCTGGTGAATATTTATATCAGTGTGGGATTAAATGACAGCTCCTAATTTGCAATCATCTGCAAATTTTGTCAGCCAGAGACCATTGACATTGGCCTTGAAGTCAGAGAAGTAAATATCAAAAAAGGACTGGTCCCAGGACCAATCCCTGAGGGACTCCACTTGTGACTGGCCTCTTTGTAGAGATGGACTCCCCAATTCTAACTTCCTGGGTCCTATCTGTGAGATGGTTGGCTGTCCACTGGGTGACATAAGGTTTTGTACCTAATCTCATGAGTTTGTCAGCAATACCTGAGTGTGATATTATGTCAAATGCCTTGGCCAGGTCAAGGTTGGCACTGTGAATCATTTTGCCCTCATAGATTGCTTTTGTGACCTTCTCAAAGAAGTCCACCAGGTTGAGTAGACATGATCTGCTATTGATGAAACTAAATTGGTTTGGGTCCTATATAATTATTGATCATTTCCATGACAAGTCTTTCCATGAATTTGCATATGAGACTAGTGAGACGTATGCGTCTGTAGTTTCCAGGGTCTGTAGATGGCCCACCTTTGTACAGAGGGATGACTGTTGCTGTTCTCCATTCATGTGGCATGAAGCCTGTTTGCTACAGTTAAATAGCAATTCTAGAAGGCCCGATAGGTTATGTTTCATGCTATTTAGAAGGCATCCTAAGATATTTTCTGGGCTCACTGATACAGTGTTCTTGGCCTTAGAGAGAGCATTAAGGACCTACCTAGTGTTAGCGAGGGGAGGTATATTAGATGGTATTTCCTGAGGGAAGGTTTAGGGGAGAAAGGGGGGTAAAGTTGGAGCTGAATTTTTCAGCCAGTAGGTTTGCAATATATTCTCGCTGAGTATAGGTGGCTCCATTTACAATGAGATGTGCACACAATTGTGTATTGCCTTTGAGGTTGTGGACACAGCTAAAGAATACCTTGTGGTTGACCTTGGCCTAGGACACCAAATTTACCTCAAATTTGGCTTTGGTAGACTTTAACTGTCCTCTGAGTTGCTTGTTCAGTTTGATGAGAGTGCTTTTATCCTGCTGGGTTCTGCACCTCATAATTTTTGCCATGATTTTCTTCCTTTTGTTATACAGTCTATTCATTTTGTGATTCCACCAGGGCGGCTTGTTTTTTTAGTTAGTTCTGCACTTCTTTCTGGTGGGTACAGCTGACTTTCTGCAGCTATTAACATGCTTGTATAGGGTTTCTGTGAACAGTTGTGCATAGATAGCAGTGTTCTTAGGACTTATGGAGGCTTGAAATGTTGCCAGGTTATCACTTAATAGCAGGACTTTAGCCTTAGAATAGTTCCTAAATATTTCAAGATTAGCTGGGGGTCCAGGCTTTATTTTTACTTCAAAGGAAACCATTTTGTGGTCTGATTTACAATGGAAGATATTACACTAGGGGTGAGCAACACCCTCCCATATTAGTGAGGATGAGATCCAGTATTATTGCACCCCCTGGTTGGTATATAGACAATCTGGTCTAGGAAGTTTGTGTTTACAAAATCCAGGAATCTCTGTGTTTTTACATTTGGTGTTGTATAGGATTCCAAGTTAATAGTGAGGTGATTAAAATCACCCATGAATATAGTATTGGGTTGGATGGTGAGTGTTTCTAATAAGTTTAAATACATGGTATGGGTTTCCTGGGTCATAGAGGGGCACCTATAGCTTGCAAGGAAGTGGTACTGGATTTTGTCCATGGTGATTTGAACACGGAGAAGGTCAAGTGCATTGTTCTATTTGACCAGCCTTGAGGTATATTTGCTTTTATGTAAATCAAAACACCATCTCCTTTAGTCCCTTACTGTGTAGTAGTTTGTCTAAATGTGTGGAAGCTTTTATAACCTTGCATTGTCAGTGTTCTCTCTACGGCTTCACACCATGTCTCAGTGTCTGCCCAAATGTCAGCACTGTCTAGGGTGAAGATAGCTTCTAGAAAGTGGAGTCTTTTGTTAAGACTCCTAGCACTGAGCAGTAATACCTTTATATTTTCCTGGTTTTGATTTGCCATGTTGGAAGTACTTTCAGTTCAGCATTACCTAAAAAAGGCACAATGAGGGAAGACAATGTTTTAGCCAATGTTCGAAAGCCTATTGGGGAGAGGTGCAGACTATCCCTGACAAAGCAGTGGGGTCTGTTGATCATCTTCTTCCATGCTAACAAATATTGCTCCCTCTTAGAATGACACCAGAAACTAAGCCAATTATTAAAGTCAGCCATCTCTTGTTCATATTGTATCCTCATCCTTGAAGAACGTAAAATGCTGCTCAGTGCTAGGGTCTTACCAGCCTGGGACACATAATCAAAGAGCTCCATGATGTTTCTCTTCATATAGTCTATGGAGGTATGTCTCAGGTCATTTGAACCCACATGGATTATGACTGAGTTATATTGGTACTTGTGGTCCAATGACCTGACTGCATGTGTAATATGGTGGATCCTAGCCCTTGATAAGCAAATGATCATGACTTTCTCCTTACGCAGCATGGCGAGAGGAACATCAGTATGTCTCACAATAGTCTCCAATAACCAGTATGTTGGATTGTGTGGTGAATTGCCTTATGGGCTTAGAAATAGTGGCTACATGAGATGTGGCTGTATGTGTTGATGTGGGTGTTGTTTTGAAAGAGTGTATTTTGGGCTGCTGATGGTATTTGTTATGTGCATTTTGTGTAGGAGGTCTTTGGGGTTTAGGAAGGTTACATTTACATACCTCAGCATATGTGGGTCTATATGTCTGTTTTGAATTGTTTGTTATGGCTGTAGCGTGTGTACTACTAACAACATTATTGACATTAGGAGTACTTTTATGTGAGAGCTTTACCTCCAGTGACATTGTGTAAATACATCTCTTACATAGCACGAGTTTGTTTGAGAATTAACTGGTTGTCAGTAAACATGACACAATTTCTACAATGCCTCAGGATGCCCATATTCACCAAGCTGGTAATGGAGAAAGTGGGAAAGTTCATATCTATTGCAACAGACCCTTTTTTGTTGCTTAGACAGTTGGAGTGAGATTATAAAGCAATGTCGGGGGTAGCCGGTTTGCAACTCTGGAGGCAGTGCTTGTCACTGCAAACTAGTCCTGTGCGAAACAAGGTATTGGTGAAATTTCAGTTGTGTGTTTACAAGAACAATGTCACTCAAGGTGTTTGTGTCTATACAGGATGCTGCCAAACATTTGAGGGAAAACTAATACGCAGACACTGATGATTTAAGGATGAAGTATTTAGTTAAATATTCTAAAGTTAGAAACAAATCAAGAAGCACTTACTGAAAACAAAGATTTAGCTTGTCAAGAATAATGAAAAGAGGGCAGTCACATGAACTGCCCGGCTACTATAAATGCTGGTCTCACCACAGCTTCACTCTGTTGGGATACAATGTTCCTTTGCTTCTTGTCTTACCAGAAGCAAAACATTAGCACCAAGCCCAAGATGAGAAGCAGGACATAGCCTTTTTGTTGAGCTACTGTCTTGGCTCAGATGATGCAAGGGTCTGTAGGCATGTTGCAGCCTTTTCCTTGCAGATGCCTTGAATAGCAACCAGACCAATCAGGAACAATGCCACAGGCACTCACTGCCCAACCAGAAACAGTCAGGAATCAATGCAGTCTGTTCCTTCTCACACCAGGAGCAAAATAAAAGCACAAATTCCAAGCTGGCACATATGAAAGAGTTATTAGGTTTTCAATTGATCAGCAGTCTTAAGGAAATAATGCCTCTGTGCTCCTTCTCTTACCAGAAGCAACACAGAAGCACTAATCCTGAGATGACCACTGTGAGGCAGAATGTGGACTTTCCAGTAGTTGGTGGTCTTGGAGTTGATGTTGCACATTTTAAAGGTAAGATGGAATAATGGGTTAGTATCCTGTGAGCTGCATGGTTCACTAAGCTATTAGATATGAAAGAGGGGGTAATCATGTTTTGCTAAGTAGACAGCCACTAATTTTAAAATAGCAAGATAGATTGGAAAGGGGTGGACACTTTATATTCTGGTTCTATGGAATACACTCTGATGGTCAATAAATTAGCAATACAAAGTGAGCATTTGAAGAACCATAGGCGTGAGTAGCTTATCTTCATCTTACTTTGGTGCTTGAAGTGTACTCAGAGTAAGATTCTTGCCTTTGATGTGATGGTAACATTAATTTTGGATTGCCTAACTCTAAATTATTTGCATATGCAAGAGAAAGTTATATATGGAATAGCGAGGGCCGGATCTTGCTCTAATCATATTCTCACTATCGTTATCACCTTGACATACATGTAATTTTAAAAATAATTGGCAATGCAACTCTTTTAACTTCTAGTAGAGAATCCATATGTCCTCCTCTTAAGGTAACAGTAACCTGAAAACAAATTTATTAGAATTGTGACATTCCTGGCTATATTTGACCAGTGCATTGTTTTATCTTTCTTCCTTATAGGTAAAATATGCCCACAGATTCTGCAAGCCTTGCACAGCATGCAGGATTAGTGCAGGAGCTCTAGCAGGCAATATGTCTGCCATGTGATCCAGGAATAACCTGTAGGGGTGTGCACGAGTGCTCCTGCACTAGTCCTGCACGGACTCAGCCTCTGTATGCAAATTACCCCATTTGCACAAGAAATCCATGCAAATAAGGTGCATTTGTGATCCAGGAAGCTGGAAACTGGCCGTGCAGGACTAGTGTAATCTGCAGAAATGTACTCCACCAGTAACAGAGTACATTTCTGCAAATTCGAAAACAGAGCCAGGACAGCTCCAAATAGGTTCACAAAGGGCCGATCTTGTCTCCTGAACCTGATTGACTTCTTTGAATCAGTCTCCCAAGCCATGGACAAGGGTAAAGCAGTCCACACAGCCTATCTGGACCTCGCCAAGGCTTTTGACACCATCCCCCATTCTGGAAACATAGATAAACTTACTAAGCTGGGCATTAATCCCTATGTCACTCAATGGGTTGCCAACTGGCTTACTGACAGAACCCACATTGTAAAAGTAGCTGACTCCAAATCCAGCTCCAGACAAGTGACAAGTGGAGTACCTCAGGGTTCAGTCCTGGGACCTCTCTTGTTTGGCATCTACTTCTCTGAAGTACAGGCCAACACTAATGGACTCTGGCTAACAAAGTTCGCAGATGACTGCAAACTGGGAGCCATTATTGACTCCCCAAATGATGTGGATACTCTACAAAAGGACCTTACAGAAACAGATGCTTGGTGCCAGAGCCATGGGCTCAAGCTCTGTGCCAAGAAATGTATAGTTATCCCCATTGGGAAAAAACATGTACCCATGAATTACCACATAGGTGGCAGTACACTAAACACTGAAAGTGTGATAAGAGACTTAGGGACACAGGTGGACAGTGGTCTCACCTTCAATAACCACATCGCCAAAACAGTCAGGAAATCTTTCTATGTGGCACACCTCATCACTAAGGGCTTTTCATCCAGAGAAAAGGAGGTCATTGTCCCACTGTTCTCATCCCTCATTAGACCCATTATAGAATACAATGCCCCATTTGGTATGTACCTCTTAAGACATCTACAACAACTGGAAAAGCCACAGAAATACCTCACTAAAAGAATCACAGGCCTAGAGCAGATGCCCTATGCTGACCACCTTAAAAAACTCCAGCTATACTCTGCCGCATATCGACTACTCCGAGGTGATCTCAGCTTAATACAAGGCCATGTCGAACCCAGAGATGTTGGCCATAAAGAAATCCCAATCCCTCAGAGACACACGCTCCAGGGATCTAAACCTTGTCATCACATGAAACAAAACATGCTGGAGGGATAGGTTCCTGACCCAGAGACTCCCCAGACTCTGGAATAGACTGCCTATACATGTCAAGCAGAACGCCTCTTTGGCCCTCTTCAAAAGGAACCTTGATGATTGGATGGGAGAAAGAAAATTCACCCCGAGGATCACGTTAGTCACCCTGCTAGACAGGGGTCCAGGAAAGTAAATAGTGTGGGAAGAAATAGACAGGGAATTGCTATGGCTAGGCTTGTATAGGCCCTAGGGCCATAAGCTTAGTACCAACCTATGAACCTATAAACCTATATCATTTAGAAAGCATGCAATGGCCAAGTATAAGGCCATTAGCATGTAAAACAGTTGGAAAAAAATCAACTTTTATTTTTTTTTAGCCGATCTCAGCTGTTTAAGCGTAGGGCAGCAGCACACAAATGGGATCGGGGGAAAATAAGAAAATAAACCTAAAATAAGCATTCTAACTAAAATCACTATTCTGCCATTATAGTCAATGGCAGGCAGAAGACAACACAGCCAGTGAATAGTGGTTGCTAAGTGAGGAGTCTCAGTGTGAGACATGTAACTATGCATTAGCAGGCAATCCAATGCAAATGAGCAGAATGATAGTGAATCCCAGAATTCCCCTGCATGCTAATCAGCTCCTAACAGTGTAAGAGCAGGAATAGCTTGGTGCAAGCCTAGGAGTTAGCTGGCATCATAGGGGGGTGTGTCAGGCATACTATAAGCGGATTGGAGCCCTGTGGCTCAGGTTTGCTCCTAGCTTAGCACAGCTAGGCAAGGGGATGTGTCTGAGGCTGCCTAGCACTCTTTACATTGCCTAAGTGGGTGTGCACACTGCTCACCGGGTTTTAAAGAAAAAAAAATGTAAACCAGGAAATAGCAGCTCTGTGCACATTTGAGCACTGTGTTTGTGCAGCGGCCCCGGGCTTAAACAGGAAGGCAATGGGAAAGGAAAACAGCAGTAGGAAGGTAATCTAGGAGAACTAGTATAGCTGGCAGGTGAAATATATCAGAATCAGCCAATTACACAGGCAGCAGACCAGCCCAACCCAGTGCACTACTATAAACTATGCAAACACCTTCCCCTCTGGCTTTTCCCATACTCTACACCACCAGTGTATACAAGTGGGGAAGTTTTAACAAACAAAACAACAAAATGATAGGGCTGCAATAGATATCATACAACAACTTGTGGAAGAGGCTGAGGGTGGTGAGGATGTGAATGCTGTCAACCAACCCACAGTGAGGAGATGGAGAAGAGTGTACAGACCCAGGGTAACCTACCAGGGGCTACATGAGCTGGAGATAGTGGAGTGCTATAGCGTAGACAGGGACCTCCTACAGCAAATTGTTGAGCTGTGTCGGCCACACCAGACACACAGAGCAAACAGAGGAGAACCCATCCCAGTGGATACCAAGGTATGTGTAGGCCTAAGAATACTAGCTATAGGTATCTTCAAATGGCCAACTGGAGATATGATGGGGATCTCACAGGCATCAGCATCCAGGGTACTCAACCAGTTCCTGGATGCCATGTCAGCACATGCCGGTGAGCACTTATATTTCTCCAACACCCGTGAGGCATTGGCCAGAAATATGCAACTGTTCCACCAAATAGCAGAATACCCTGAGATAGTGGGTGCTTTAGACTGCATGCACATATGCATCAAAGCACCATGTGGTGAGTGGGGTAGGGTCTACATCAACTGCAAGGGCTTCCCCTCCATCAACTGCCAGGTTGTGTGCGATGCCCAGGGCATAATAATGAATGTGTGTGCTGGCTGCCCTGGAAGCTATCACAATTCCCACATCTGGCATCCGATGCAGCTGTACCATAGATTTGCCAATGGGGACATCCCTTACGGTCACCTAGTGGGGGATGCTGGTTACGCACTGGAGCTGTGGCTGATGACACCCATCAGAAATACACACACACCCAAACAAGAACTCCGTAATGAGGCACATGCACAGACCAGAATCATAATAGAGCATGTGTTTGGCATTCTCAAGTCACAGTTCTGGTGCCTGGATACATCCGGTGGAACCTTGCAGTACTCAACAGCTACATGTACCCAAATTGTCATCATATGTGCCATGCTAAACAATATGATCCTGTGGAAACAGCTGCAGCAGAAACAGCACGGGGCAGGTACACACAATCCCCTACCATTGCCAAGGCCTGCACAGGTATAGAGTGACTCAGAGGAGGAACAACCTGAGCCTGCTCCGGTAGGCAGAAGGAGGCATGCCCTGTATGCCCTGGCCTTGGCAAAGAGGCAACGCATAGCACATACAGTGACACAGATGGGACCAAGGGAATAACACCTTTCTCTGACTCTCACATACAGCAAAAAGGATGCCAAACATGCCAAACATGACACTACCGGTGCTCAACCATGTGTAGGGAGTGTACTATGTGCATACAATATAGGCAGCCTTGCAGCACCACCCTCAATATTGGGAAACCCACAAGGTAATTCACTCAACCTACTAATTGCCGAATGGAGTAGAATGTGTTGTTACCTATATCTATGGTGTGGATGTGAGCATGCAAGGGAATCTGGTGGTTGAATGGTATGCCAGCAGATAGCAGACACCAATAGTGGCACCATGAACTCTGTAACAAATACTGGTGTTACCACAGTAGCCAGTACTACACAGGGTGACAAAACCCACTGCAGGAAATGTGCTGGGCCACATGTGTGTCCATATGACTCACACATGCTGGTCAGGGAGGTTCATATACCCAACAACAGTCTCAGCCAGCAAGAGAGGTGTAGACAAACACAAATAAAGGCTGTGCTATGGCCTCTGAATGATGCCTATGGGTAACCCCCCCCCCAGGCCTACACAGACAGACTACAGCAGGTCATGTAGTGGGATGTTAGTTCTGATGGGTAGGAAGTCAAAAACTAATATGTAGGTCAATCAAAGCTAAGAGTTGTAGTAGACTGATATGCCTTTAGTCAGCATGATAGGTTAGAATACATATCAAAATGGAGTACCTGACATACCAGTACAGTCATAGCAAATGTGTACAAGTGTCAGGTGTGCCCCCCCCCCATTCTACATAGATATGTAAAAACAGTCAGGTGTGCCCCTCTATCCTGTGTAGAAATGTAGTAACAGTCAGGTGTGCCCCCCCACACACACACACTCCTATGTAGAAATGTAGAAACAGTCAGGTCTCTCCCTCCACAATCCTATATAGAAATGTAGGAACAGTCAGGTGTCCTCCTTCCCCCAACCCAGCGTAGACATGTAGTAACAATCAGGTGTGCTCCCCTCCCACAGTACTGTGTAGGAATGTATAAACAGTCAGGTGTGCTCCCCACAACCCTACTTAGAAATGTAATAACAGTCAGGTTTGCCCCCCAAACCTATTTAGAAATGTAGTAATGGTCTGGTGTGCCCCTCCCCATTCTGATGTATACAAGTCATAACAGTCAGGTGTACCCCCCCACAACCCTATGTAGACATGTAGTAACATGTATGTGTAGGTATAAAACCAGTGGAGCACAGATGCACAGAGGTGGCCAAGGTAGCAGGATGGGTTGTAGCATCTGCACAATATGCAGGTATGTGTGTTAGGTTGGTGTGTGTTTCATATTGTGTGAGAGTGGTCAGTATGTATGCATGTTGAGGTAAGACCTGGTGGCCAATTCCCACTACTGCTGATGACAGGGACAAGTCCTCACAACTGCAGTGCCAAAGACAATACCCACCAGTATAACACATGCAAATAGTAAGCCATTGTAAATGTATGGTGGTAATATGTGTCACCATCTAAAAGACTGACATGGCATGGCTGTTGGGCTAGATATACAAGCAGTACACAGGGGAAAGTACCCCAGACATACAGTATATATTGTGTCAGTATGAAATGGACACACCCTTGGAATTGTACATACAGGTATGCATCACATTATCTGGTCCTGTAGTAGGGGATACTGGTGTTATCTGCCCACACACTCGCAGATCACAAAGGAGGTGGGTCTGATGTATTGGGAATCAGCTGATGTACCTGCACATGCAAGCATAACTGGAATGCCCAATGCATATCTGTGTGTCAGATGCAAGTAGTGTCCATAGCACACATGTACCCAGCTCACGCAAACACCACCCACAGGTACATCTCTGGTTGTACCCCTGCTGTGGGGAATGGGTACAATATGACTCCACCTGTATATGGCAATAGCAAAAGAATGCAGCATGCAGTGCAGGTGTCCCATGCAGGTGTGTTGCTAGCTGTAGGTAGCACTCTGCCAGCATCTACACCACCTGATCAAGACTGATAGAAGGTATTGGCATGAGCACCTAGCACACCTACCATGTCACCCCAGGGAACATACTGTATGGCAGTCTGAGACTGTAGAACTGACAGAATGCAATAGCCTGCCACATCTGGCCCACATCAAGACCTAATGGCCCACAGGCCTCTGCCAAGGGCCTGTGTCTCACATGTACTGCCAATGCATGTTATGTCATGGACACCCAAATAACAACACAACACACTCCACATAAGCCATATGCAAGGCCATGTGGACAAACCACAATAACATGTCCACCATGTCCCACTGCATGAACTGTGGACCAATATAAACACACAGCTGTGATGGGGTGATAACCTTAGGGAAATTATCAGAGAATGTATGCATAATATAAGGAAGAGGATAGAGTAACTTAGGGGGGTGGGAGTGTGGGCAGCATGGATTGTGCAAGGTCTGGCACAAAGCTGTGTGCACACACTATCCCTAGCTGTAAACACATAAATATGTGGCTACATACCTGCCCATACATCACAATAGGGGTAATGTCCTGACTCATGGCCCCTGCATCTGGGTAACCTATGTGAATCTGTACAGCTGTGAGGTATTGCCATAGCAATATAAGGCCATACTGTCATGTTGATGGATGCACAAGTATGGGATACTCTGCCAGCACTGTACCAAGATGCTGAACTAGATACACAGACCCAGCAGCAAGTGTCTCCAGCTCCCCCTCCAGGATGGCATAACCTACCATGAATATGTAGGCATCTGCACACAATACCACACTCAGCTGCAGTCACCCCTGTCAACAAAACATCACTGTGAGCAGGAATCTCCACCTGATAGTACATGAGGACAGAAAACATGACAGTTTATAACAGTACATGTACCTGAATATTTCTGCTAACAGCAATACCATGTAGCTGAAGCAGCACAGACACAATCACCTACAGTACACACTATCCCCTGCACACTTTGTCCCCATATTGCCAAATGATCAACGGATACCCTGCAGAAACAGTTTGCTACCTGTAGGTGTACAACATAATGGTCTGCACTGGAGTACAAACTACTTGGAAATGATCCACACATTCAACACTGAAGGGCATACTGGACATGCTCACACACTTAGAGAAATGAAGGCAATGTCAGACAACAACATACTGAGAGGTCATACTGGGCATGCTCACACACTTAAACAAATGAAGCCCATGTATGCAAACAACAGTGGACCAGACATATCTGGCAGTTGCAGATGTTAGTGCAGACACTCCTCAGTATGCACCACTCATGCTTTGCACACACACACTGCATAGGAATACAGACATATATCCAAAGACAACACACTATAAGCCAAAAGTAGATGCACATAGATGTGTGGAAGACAGTGACTGCGTCAAGGAGCCATCCATTATGAGGCCTATCCCACCCGGCACACAGTCAAATGGCTACATCCACATGAGGTTCAGATGTCACTCATTGAAGATATTAGCCACCGGTATCTGTCAGCATTACAGACTATGTGGTGCAAGTGCTAGCTGTGCAACATGACTGTACAAGGAAGTAGTCATCTAGCAGCTGTATACACTTACCTGTGGAATATAACCTTGCGTGTGCCCACATATGGTGTGTCAACCTCTAGATGAATGGGTTATGGCCCATGCACTGCCCTCCCCATAGCCCTGCTATGACAAGCCTGCTGAGGTTATCCACTATGAAATACACCTTTGGGAAAGTTGTAGCCCAGTAATCTCTGTGGCCCTTCCTATAACTGCTTACTGCTGTAGTCAGACATGGCGAGTGTGTGTGTGTGTGTGTGTGTGTGTGTGTGTGTGTGTGTGTGTGTGTGTGTGTGTGTAGAGAGCAATGCCTTTTTAGGCTAGTCACATGCATTACAAATCAAATGCCCTACTTTGACAAGGCTGCTGATGTCATTCACTGTGGAATACAGCTTTCGGAAAGCTAGAGCCCAGTAATCTCTGTGGCACATCCTATAACTGCATACTGCTGTAGTGTGATAAAATAGTTAGGTAGGGGTTCTAATCCCAGACATGGCAACTGTGTGTGTGTGTCGCTGTTTGTGTAAAGTGCAATGCTTTTTAGGCTAGTCACACTCACCACAATTCAAATGCCCTACTTTGGCAAGGCTGCTGATGTCATTCACTGTGAAATACATCTTTCAGAAAGCTGTAACCCTCTAATCTCCATGGCACATCCTATAAATGTATACAGCTGTAGTTTGATAAAATAATTAGGTAGGAGTTCTAATCACAGACACGGCAACTGTGTGTTTCTATGTCAGTGTAGAGAGCAATGTTTTTTAGGTTAGTCACACTCATTACAATTCAAATGCCCTACTTTGGCAATCCTGCTGATGTCATTCACTGAGAAATACACCTTTGAGGAAGGAGTACTTCAGTTATCCCTGTGGTGCATCCTATAACAGCTTCATGCTGTAGTGTAATATAAAACTCTGGTAGGGGTCCTATTCACAAACATGGCAGTTTTGGATGTTTTGCATGTGTTTCTATGTCTGGGTAGGGAACAATGCATTTTAGGCTAGTCACACTCACTACAATTCAAATGCCCTACTTTGGAAATCCTGCTGATGTCATTCACTGTGAAATACACCTTTGGGGAAAGAGTACTCCAGTAATCCCCCATAGTGTGTCATATAGCAGCTTTATGCTGTAGTGTGATATAGAACTCTGGTAGGGGTTCTATTTCCACACATGGCAGTTGTGGATGTTTTGCATGTGTTTCTATGTCTGTGTCAGGAACAATGCATTTTAGGCTAGTCACACTCACTACAATTCAAATGCCCTACTTTGGCAATCCTGATGTCATTCACTGTGAAATACACCTTTGGGGAAGGAGTACTCCAGTAATGTCCATGGCGTGTCTTATTATTGCATAGTTTTGTAGTGTAATAAACTAGTTAGGTAGGAGTTCTAATTGCAGACATGACAGGTGTGTATGTCTATGTTTGTAATTTGTATCCTGTGTGGAGATGGGTGTGAGTGTGTAACAACTGGACTCAATATGGAGGAGGCTTTGCAAATTTGTTATATGGTGGCCCTAGTATATATCACAATGTCCACTGTACAGGAATAACAGATGTGAAATAGCTGAGAGGGTGGGGAGCAAATCCATACCCCTACATGTGACATCAAGGCCAGGTTAACAAAGTAAGCAACCCTAGTATTACCCAGAGAACACTCTAAACCCATGTCTCACACACACACACACACACACACACACACACACACACACACACACACACACACACACACACACACTTGCCTAGGCAACAGCTGCTATGTTGGTAGTACCCTGCATATTGCCCACTGATAGTAACCATGGTGTGATTGCAGTGGGCTACAGAGTGCATGGTATCCCATCCATCAGTCCAATAGGCACGTACATGCTGACAGTGCACTATCCCCATGTTCCACACTGGACACCTGCAGCACCTGTGGTGCCATCAAATATGACCCACAAAAGGACATACCATGCCTGACAAACATGCCCTGTATGGACAGATGCCACTGACACCAGGGAATACTGGTATCATGCTATCAATGTAGGTGCAGGGTCAACCTGCTGTCCATTAACAGTTCCTGCCACATGAGGCCAGGACTGGCAATTCTGATGATAACAATCTGTGTACACAACATGGGCCAGACACCTTAGGTACAGTTCCACATGTCACTGTACATGCATGTGGGAGGTGTGCACATCCCAGACACTGTCCATGTCACGGACCAAGGAACACATACATGGCAAGAAATGCACAGCATTGGCCACATGCAATAGTCAACCGGGTGACTGGATGGTGAATACAATACCCACCTGTGTGGGCAAATCCAGACACTACAACTCTGCGCCACAATGCAGACCATTGTCATGTGGCCGGATGCCAAGGTATAACCATCACCTAGCCTTGTATAGCCATCTGGCACAGTCGACCACTACACACCCGTGAAGCAATGCACCCATGCATGTCAGTACTGGCACCCTGTGTCTGTGTGTGTGTGTGTGTGTTGTATGATGCCTATGACCACGTTCACACTCACTACAACCCCCATTGGCATACTGAAGCATGCTGTCTGATGTCAGATGCCTCCACATACCCTTTCCCCATATAAACTCCGTATGACCCCTGTGGTGCATGTGATATCTGCACAGTAATGTGTTGTGGAAATCTCATTAATGATGAGTTGTATTCCTGGCCCTGTCAAGTATATCAATGTGTGTGTGTACCTGTGCGAGTTTGGCTGTGTTGATGTTGGCACCTGTTCATGCAGACAGGCACGTGCACTACACCTACCGTATAGCTACCATATCCCCGTTGCAGATGTCACGCACCATCACATATACATTTTGAGGGCTCCTCAACATGTAACCTATGTGGCACATCCAATAAGTGCGTAGACATGTGATAGCACTACATAACCATCAGGAGTTTGATACCCTGTACTGGTAGGTGTGTGCCCCAAACATGCTTAAGTTTTACTCTCCCACCCCTCACTGACTTTTCTTTGCCTCTGTTTGCCTCTCTCACTCCCTCTCTGGTGGATCAGGAGACTTACACCTGCTTTGCTTAGGCAGCAGCATGTGTATTTTAAGTGATGGTCATGATCAGCTGATGGCCTCTGCATGAATTGCAGCCCTCCTCTAGCTGATTGCATGTGGAACAGCTGTGGTAACATTCCCATTGCCAATTGCATGGAATCACACTCCAATATCTAGGAACATCATGTTGGTGTTGGGCCTTTACATTCACTGTGAACAGGAACACAAACTCAATCTGTTGTTTGGCAAACAGCATCTCAGAAAGATTGGGGGTTTACCTCTGACAACATACACTGTGAAAACAGGGCAACACACAGGAGGGGGATGTGCCTGACCTGACTACAGACTGTAGGTGCTGCTATACCGCATTTAGAGTAATGTTAGTTTAACAGGGTGTGTGTGGATATGGCTGTCCTACATGTTTTAACATCTGCCATGTCAGTGCTATGTTTATGAGGAACCCCCATCTTAGGGTCATCTGCAGACTGGGCAATGTGTGGTGCCTTTTGTTTCATGTGTTACCCACAGAGCACCTATCTGTGAACTCTAGAAGGTAGTGTGAGGATTGCAGTCTGTAGATGGTGACAGCTGTGAGAGTTACTGACTTCATATCCCTCAGGACATATGTTGCAATAAACCCTGTTACAACAGTAAATGTATGAGGTTATCACAGCAGCATGTCAATATTGGCCCTGTGTATGTGCCTCCTGCCACAACTCTGTCAACCTTTGTACATGTGTCATGCAGTAAGAGGTGCATATGTGCTTTATACCATAATTAGTGACATCATATCTGATAAGCCAGTGAGATATCAGACTGCTACATGTTATGTATAGTAGGAGTTATATTTTATGACGCAACCTGGACATTCTGTTGTCGTGTGTATAGTACTGAGGTCTGTGTACCTACGGTGATTGTTGACAGTGTGTGTTTTGTTAATATGTACTTTGGCCTTTGTACAGACTGTGGTAGATATCATTGTTCTGAGTCCTGTTCTATCTGATGTTACATGCTGCTCCACTGTATGTTACCCTATCGGCTTACATGTTTGTAGGGTTATACACACACATGTCCCATACCACAAAACAGCCATTGGACCACAATGTGTAGTGGCCCAGTATATGTAGGGTTAGTGTGTGAGTGGCACATATGAGGATGGTGTTGAACAGATAGTCCATATACTGTAATGTTATGCTAGCTTACCATATGTGGCTGTGCTCACATTGGTTGTGGTTATGCACTTTCACACAGATGTATCATACTCTGTGATGTGAAGTGCCTGTAGAGCCTGCTATATATACTGGTACATGTGCATTCCCCCATAGGAAATGTAGGCCAGTGTTGAGCCAGTCTGCCTGTAGCCTGCACCGTGCTTTGTTACATGCCTAGCAGCTTAGTGTAAGCAGCTTAGTGTATTTACCCATTGAGATGTCATGTCCAGATACTTGCCAGATGTACTGCTGCTGGGCCACCATAACAGTCATATATGTCAGACAGCGCAGTGGGATGCTGTACAGATGCATGTCAATATATAGTGGGTAGTACATGAACATGGCACCTCTGTACCAGCGGTTATTATGTGTCAGGACAGGCAGGGTTGTGTGAATGCATAACCTATGGGGGCAAATGTATATCAGTAGTTACATGTTATACCCACCTACATGGCTGTTAACATCCACATTGTCAGACTTGCTCCACATATCTTGCACTAAGGGGTTCTGTGTATAGCTCTGGACTGTCCAGGTTTTGTCAGACTGTCCACATATATTGGGCAATATCTCTGCTGTAGTCCACAGAAGCATTACTGTGCCAGCTATGGTACTGTACTATGATGTCCTTAGGATGTCTGTCAGTAGCCAATGGCGCACATGTTAAAAGCAGATGTGACCTCCCACACACAACATGTCTGTGAAGACACTCCCTTTTACAGTAGCAATAGTCTACAAATATACCTATAATATATACCTGATATCCCCTTGTACTATGAAGTTGGGACTATAGGGGCTGAGGTAAGGCTCCACACCATGTTCAGGACATGTGATGAGCATATATGTATATATAATTCTCCAGATATCTATATAGATATATATACACATATCGACATACATAGATGGATATGTATATGTACAAAGATATACATATAAACACTTAGATATATACATATACAGAGCAATATATGTCTACACATATATGCATGGATATCTACATATATATTGACAGAAGTAGGTATATCAGAATAGATATGTATGCACATATATTTACATATATACCAACATAACTAGGCATATCTGTGCACATAGGAGTCATACATATATAGCTATATATACATATATCTATATATACATATATGTATATCTGTATATACATATATCTATATATATATATATATATATATATATATATATATATATATATATATATATATATATACATACGAAGAGATGTGCACATGCCCATATATATGTTGCACTATACAGATGTGTATACAGACATATGTATGGGTATACATGTGTATGTACATGTAGACATATATAGACCTACTATATGTATACAACCATATTCCTGTCATGAGTAAACCTCACGGTTGTCTATACCCTGCCAGATGTATCTCAGTGTATGTATCTGCTATGTGTACATTGTGATAAAACAACATATATAATGCAACAGTCATATTAATAACAAAACTACAAAATTTAGGAACTAAAGACAATTGTTCAATACTACTGAATATGTGTATTGACAATGATATTGGTAAAACAACAGCTGTCTTCACAGTGGTCATGGCGTAGTAGTTAAGTGTTGTGACTTCAGTGAACAGGGTCCTGTGTTCAAGACCTGCAAGGGCTGTTCATTTTGATGCTGGGCAGAACAAGGGCTGTCAGATATAAAGTGGTTTAGGCAGTTTTGAGCAGCTTTAAGTGCGTTTGTGTAGGTTTGCACAAAGCTAAGCTGTGCTGAGCTATGGGGAAATGTACGGGTGCTTACACAGTGTAGGCTTCGCTTACCAGTGCACAAATAAGCTCAGCTGTTATACTGCAGCAATTTTGATACTTGCTAAGCATGGCTTAGCCCTGGTAACCAGTTCCCACCATGCAGTCTGATAATCTGCAATATGTGTATGTAATGCCATGTACAATACATGCGCCTATTTGCTGTCATTACAGTAGCAAGGCATGTGAGTGTCATTGTCAGTCACAGACATTGATGTGGCCTGTACAGCACTGTTATCGGTGTGAATGTCTTACATACAGGTGTAGTAGCCCAGGGTACGTGCTGTCACACTGGCATGTAGTATATCATGGCAGTACTACTGTTGACAGTGCTGACCCAGGCAAGAGCAGAGTGTTAAATGTAGTACTGACAACAGGCACACCTGTGGGCATAGCTGGACACTGAGGCTGCCCTGTTGTTTCCCTGGTGTGTGAGCTATGTCACACTAGATACCGCTTACTGGGTAATGATCCATCATGTGGAATGTAACTGTAGACTACCATCTGTACAGCACATGTTAGTGAGGGCTTCCACCATGTAGTTATGGCATACGTATTGTTGTCAGACATCTATGTGTCAATACACTCATGCTAGTGCATAGCTACTTGCCAAGCTGATGACTGTCAGTCCCTGTACAGATGTGCAGATGGCAGGTATCCAGCTGGGATATGTAAGGGCAACCTAAGCTTGATTGACAGTGACATGTCTGCCCAGCTGTGTAAAAACTGGCATATAAAGGAAATGTCACCCTGTATGCACCACATGCCATGGGTACCTACACTACATTACCACAGTCAACAGAACATGCTTGGGTACAGGTCTCCATCACAGACACTAACCATGTGTTGTAATGCATGTTGCATGCGTGTCAACTTGATCACCTCAGTGGCCATGTGCAGGATGCACCTGGAGGATTGGCTGATGCATGTCATCCTCACCCTGAGGGTCACCACAGCAGTGTTGGTCAATAGATTACCTGCTGCCACCTGGCAGTTGGCAGGATAACATTGCACACACAACCCCTACACAATTCATCTCCCCTTGGACAATAGCTAAGTACACAGCTATGACCACCTGCAGCAATGCACCCCTGTACTGACACATGTGTACATGTACATGACTGAGTATAGCAGTGTCTGTGTGTTAGCCCACCTGCACTTGGGAATTCCATGAGGGCATTCACAACTAATGCAATACCCATTGCCATAGTCAGTTGTGGCCGCTGCTGTATGGGAGATTACATGTACCCTGTTAAGCTCCCCCCATATCTGCTACACGAGCCTTGCAGTACCAGCACAACAGTGTTTTACAAATGGGTTGATTGGCATGGGATACCCATTGTGTTCTGACATGTGTGTGTAGTTGTACATGTCCATATATCTGTAGGGTACAGCATTCCGAGGCCACATACTCCTATTACAATACCCATTGCCGCACAGTAGTACAGATAGTGTTGTTGCTGCCCATAGGTGAGGCATGACAATGCAACACCCTACTACATGTGTATCATGTGCATTAAATGCATATCCCTGTAGTACCACTGTTGGGGTATACTATGGGCTGTATCGCAGTCACAGCCAATGTATGATGGTATATGGCAGAATGTCAACATGGGTTTCAGGGAGTACAATATCCACTGGTGGATGTGGGTGCTGTGTACACTGTCACTACAACAAGGTACACCTGGTATATGTCCTATGTACCATGTTATGGTTACCACTGTCACCATCATCCATACAGTTAACTGATACCAAAATCCAAGCCAGTTATGCATGTGCTGTGTGCAGCCTACCTGTAACACATTGAATACACGGCAAGTTAGTTAGCAGCAATAGGCTCTGGTATCTCAGATGTGTGTCTGGCTGTTATGTGTCTGTTAATGTGTATATGATGGTATATCACACTACGTATTGTCCATATACACCCATTACATCCCTCATTAGCATACTGTACATGTCTGGGGATGTTCTGCCTGTGAAATGTAACCTGGGACACACCTCACCCTAAACACTGTGTGGTGTGTGCAATGTAAGCCACACACTTTAGTATCACTACATAGCTAGGTAGGGGTCTAGTCCCAGTGCTGCCAAGTAACAGTGTGCATGTATGTGGATGGGTCTACATCAGGTTTCAGGGTATACACACCTCAGCGGGTCACCTGTCCATGTGGCACAGGCAATTACCATTTTAGTAACCTGTGACATGTGTTCAACTGTACCCCAGATATGTCACAGCCAAGGTGTCACCAAAGTGCCATTTCCCATTGTGGAATATGAATACAGACCATCCTCATGCTGACACATGTACACCTACAACACAAATGGATAACATTATAGGGACCGCAGTCAACCAGTGTTACTAACAGCTATAATGCATCACTGCTGGATGGCTACACTACCTGCCATATATGCATTACACTTTTCTCCATACAACATGTTACACTGTAGTACTGTGGTACACTGTAGTACAGTCACCGTGTGCATCAGAACCATATTAGCCTGTCTTTGCATTGATGGTATGAATGACAGGGATGTGGTACAGGTATCGCCATATGCACAGGGCATCCTTGTGCTGACACATGTACACCAACAACAAAAATGGATAACATTATAGAGACCACAAGCAACCAGTGTTATTAATAGCTATAAGTCATCATTGCTGGATGGCTACACCATCTGGCATATATGCATTACACTTTACTCCCTACAGCATGTTACACTGCAGTACTGTGGTACACTGTAGTACAGTCACCATGTGCCTCAGAACCATATCAGCTTGTCCCTGCATTGCTGGTATGGAAGACAGAGATGTGGCACAGGTATCATCATATGCACAGGGTTTGATGTTGGTTTGCCAGAGGCTGAGGGTGGGGAATACATTTGACACCATGTGTGCGGGTGAGGGGTGTACTGTGGTGAGCTGGGCATGGTGATGTGGTGTGTGTAGGAATGGTGTTGCCCTAGGTGTGTTTGCATAGTTTGTGGGTATGCATGCACAGAGTTCTGCCATGTGGCTGCCCTACACAGGTGTTTATGGACAGCTGCAGACCATACCTGGCAAGGTGTGCAGTTTACTGCCTCCGGCCATGGACACATGGAATTTGCCTGCCAGGGGTTCCACACACACGTCTAGGTACAGGCCTTGATGTGCTACTCTCACCTGATGATGACAAATGTCTGCTGTTACCAGGTCCCTCCTGGGACTGACCAGGACCATGTTCTTGTGACCTGCTGTAGTGTGATGTGGACAGCACCCCCTGCAGTGCCGGGGCTGGTACTGCCACTATGGGAGCCCCTTGGTGTCCTAGCACATCCATGTTGACTACTAGCTGTTGGCATTGCTGGTCTACTTCCATGTGGCCATCACCGCACTCCCACCACATGTTCAAGCACAGACAGACCATGGTTGATGAGGGCCATCATCTCACCAGACCATATATCCATAAATTCAGTTAATCCATGGATGGCACCAGCCAGTTCATGGGCGTTGTCATTTGCAGATGCGACAGCAGCCCTCTGCAGTCTCAGGCCCTCTCTGTGGTAACGTTCTATATGTGCCTGTGCCACCATGACAGCCTGAAACATGCGCCTGCTGGTACCAGCTATGTCGCCTCTTCCAGGGGCATGATGTCCAAGAGTCTGCCATGAGCACCCTGGGACATCTGCCTATGTGGTGCCCTGCCGGATATCTGGCTATGCCTGCTGCGACCAGACACAGTAGGCATGGTTACCACACATTCCACTACCACCGAATGCCAGCTGTCCATTCGCTATGGCCACTTGTGATGGGGTGTGTATAGGCACTGAAACTATGTGCCGGGTTGGGATGGCTAAAAGGGGGATGTGAAATGTTGATGCAGTGTCGACCCCTGACAACCCCACCTATGCCTCAACAGTACTATCATCATCTTTGGTGTCTGAATGGACACCAACACCAGACTGCATGCAGGAGGGACCCTAACCCACCTCGTCACCTGTGGGGGACAACAATAAACACACTTTAAAACCTGTACAGCATTACCTAACAGTGCACACACACACACACACACACACACACACACACACACACACACACCCGTAATACCTACCTGTCCATGGCTTTAAAGACAGTCCCACATATATGTTCATGTGGTACCCCATCCTGCATCACACTTGTTAGCATACACACATTGATACTGCTCAGTAACATATCAGTCCTCTAAATGCCTACACAAGCAGTCACAACACAAGGCATGTTGCTACTTTACCTGCCTGACCTGTGTGTAATGGCTTTACATGGCCTCACTGCTGTCATTTTTATGCATCCTCTCTATGTCCAGACATCATGAGAATGGCCCCTATATGTGTGGGCTACTATGTTCTATCCATAATATCATGCACTGGTGTTTCATATGTATGTAATGCACAGTACATGCCAGATATGCTGCTCCTTCAGCATATCATGTGACACCTGTAATATTTGGATACACTCCCTGGTGTTGACTAGTACTTCCCCAATGTATCTGTACTGCTGCATATGTAAGTTGTAGGTGACCTCTCTGCTGAATGTAATATTAAGGGTGTACCTGATGTCTACCTTCCCTTTGGGTGCCTGTTCCATGCTACAGACCATATTATACTATCAGCTGTCCTGTGATTACACACATGGCAGGTATTCCTGGTGTGTAATGTGGCAGTCCATGTACATGTACTGCTTGATCCCAGAGGGAGGTGCTGCTGTATGAACAGCCCACAATCACACATGTGCATACATGGCCAGCCACACAAACACACACACATGCACACAGGCATCCTACATGCATCAACTTCCCTCCACTTCACCAGAGTCACCCTACAGACAAACTGACTACCCACCAGGTCGCACACACACACCCACACGCACACACACACACACACACACACACACACACACACACACACACACACACACACACACAGACACACACACACACATACAGGTAAGGTTGCACAATGAAAGTACACACAGTCCTCCTATTACCCCTCTGTCAACATGCATAACATATGGTACCCGACAGCATGCAGTGCAGCTATAGTCAATCCATGCTGGCAACAGTATACATGTGTGTGATGCATGTGTAGGTGAAGCCCATTACCCTGGATACTACTGCGCCAATGAACACGGTATTTCTGTGCACCTGTTCTGCACCCTGCCATGTACTGTGCATCACATCTCACAGGTGTACAGCCCATTGCTAAATGTGTACTACTGTATCAGTTATGTTAGCTTTAATGCTCACAACCCCTATGTTTTCCAGCAGCACATACCTGGTATGATATGTAGACAGATGTCATTTGTGGATGCCTGATGTCTGATGCATAGCTCTCAACATCAGCGGACCATGTATGAGCAATCCAATACTCTTACACTGACAACCAAGAGAGCATACTGTGGCTATAGGGGGTACACAAATTTATTGATTTGATGCACCCATCCTTGATCTGCCATGGGACCACATCACCGCATATCTTAGCAGTACATGAGCCCGATATATGACATATGTCCTGTACTTTCACATGCAGTGTGTACAGATCTTGTTAGGTGTGCTGCTGCTGACCATGATGCATACACACAGTGTAGGCATATGTGTAAATACCCTTATCATGATGGTTTATTGCACCTCTTGTTGTGTGTACTACAGCAGTCACTACTCCTGGCAGGGATATACCAGCATGGGCCATCTGCATTTGGCAGTGTATGTTCAGTCTGCCCTACACATGTCCCCCTACTCTGCATGATTGCAAGGTCTACTCATGTGCACATCCCATGGTGTTCACACACTGCCATCACTATAGCTGTGGGGGTAGAGTTATGGCTGCCACATGTCCTGAACCTGACTATGTGCAGATAGAGGGTGAGAGATGCAATGTCAGTGGCCACACCTGTGGCAGTGCTACAGGGTGGGTGCAGTATTACAATACATCAACGGTACATTTCCACAATACTACCACATCTAGACATCTGTTTATCACTACGATGCAGCAACACAATATATCTATGACATGTCAGATATGCATGATCTACTGTACCAATGTGGGTGTATATGCAACAGTGGTCTACTGATGTGCCCTGTGTCCTTACCTGCACACTCCTTGGTCAGCATGTGGGTGGCACCCACCTCCACAAAAGTGTCCGGCGGTTGGTGGCTGGCCAGACAGGCAGGTGCCACGAGGCTGGCCAGGAGCTCCTCCATACGTGTCAGCGGGGATGGATGGCATGACCCCCCCCTGTGGTGAGGTGATTCCCCCATACTGCAGCAGCACACCAACAGGCATTGCAAAGCAGGTCAGTACAATGATGCCAGACCTGCTCAGAACTGTAGTTGTGCAGTCCGACATCATTGACCCTGTGGACTAGGTCATTCCACAGGGCGGTCTACTCCTGCTTGTCATGGGCAGCCCTGCCAAACAGCACAAGGTAGTGCTGGATTAAATAAGTGGTCAGCACTTGATTTTCGCCTGCTGAATATGTTGGCAGACGTGCATGAGACATCTTGGCTGAAAGACATAGAGATAGTAACAGGTCTGAGCAACTCATACAGCAAGGTTACCACAGTTCTTAATGCACATCTCTGTCACCCCTCACCATATCAGCTACAACAAACTGTACACACAACTCATTAGGTATGGCTACAGCTTACCTACCAGTGGGATAGATATTGTATTGCACCACACTTTCTGCTATGCAATTGTAGCCATGTTCCTTTTGTGGACCCTATCAATGGTGGCCTGTTACAGACTATTCACCTGCATGCCATTGTCAGGGCCACTATGGTTCTATATATGACTGTGGTATGGCTGCTTTGAAATTGCTGCACATCTGACATTCTGTGTTATTGGGGATATCTATGCATGCTGTTGGACATGTTCCGGGATTGTGTAGACTGTTACTACCAACATATGTTCTAGAACAGTGACACAATAACATGTATATGTACTATTGCCGAGCAGACCACCTCTCCAAACCCATCTGCCCATGTTACCTGGCCACATCACATGCGTGTCCCACCCTGGGGCCTCCTCATGCCCTGGTCCAGCAATACCATCAGGTGGAACCAGCCAGGGGATGCCCCCCCCCCCAGGGACACACACATACATGTGCCTGTCCCCTGAAGTCAGGTCCAGGGTCTGTTCCATAACAGGCTCCAGAGACACATCACTCTGAGGAACCCAGTACACATTCACAGGCCCGCCATATTCCTCCTGATTAGCCTCCAGACCAGGCGCCTTCAGGATGTGGACAGCTGTTGTGAGTAGGAGTGGGTGGGAGGCTTGTTCCCATGGTGTCCATATTGGGGCCCATGGGGCATCCACATAACAGATCACACACACCATCTATGGTGTTTACCCACCACATCTGTCACATACCACCCCTGTAGACTGTCCTCTATATCTACCAATCCTGACCACCTCCACAACTATACCTGCCATACTTCCCCATATTCCCATTCCATACTTCACAGATGAGGGCAATGTGGTCGCAACAAGGAGTTAACATGTGACATACCCATCAATGTTGCACACACTGCCAGCTGTAGATATCTGTGTGTATTGCTATGTGTGCTGTTTCCTCACACATAGCATGCATCACTGTGGTAGTAATATAGAGGACATGTATTTACATACATATATGTCTGTATGTGTGTTTCTATATATGTAGAAGCGCATATAGGTATATATCTATATATGTGTAGATGTATGTGATGTATATATGTGTTCATATATATATGTCTACACATGGGTATCTGTATATTTGTGGACATACATGTTGATATATATATATATATATATATATATATATATATATATATATATATATTTATATATATATGTTCATATATTATATATGTGTACATATGTACACATATGCATACCTATATGCGGGGTACATTCAGACATCTGGTCCACAAACCCACAACACCTTCCTGCACAGCTGCACTATTCTGCCTTGCTACAACACAGACAGGTACCACATATGGATGCAAGATAGCCCAGTTGCAGCACATTTTTTAGATGCACATAACAAGTGTAATGAGGGCTTAAAAGCTACAATTTTAGAACAAGTTTGTGTTTCTATGTATAATGACATTAATGTTAAAAGTAGATTAGTGCAGAAAGAAACTGTATATATTTTAAAATTTCAAACCATGGCTCCTTTTGGGCTGAATGAAGAGCTTAACTGGAGAACATTAGTTGGTTGAACCATTGTACTAATTGATTAATTATATAATTATCTTATTTGTGAAGTATATAAACTGTTGCTGTTTGTAACTGATTTATTCTCCTTGAAGGCTTTTTGCCGAGACGTCAGAGAGAAAGATTTTGTGCTTTTAATAAATCCTGGTGGAACTTGTTCCTGTTGTTTGTTACTATTTACTTGGTTCTTGTTGTTCCTACCACATATGGATGCAGCCTGACATTAGGGGGATATATGTAGGACCAGATTGCAGGTAACCCTGTTACACACCTATGGCATTCCTGCATGCTACATATATGATTAACCTGAGTATCCTACAAGGGGTGGGCTGTGGATCCCACGTGTCCATCATAATGGCATTACTTCCACCACCAGCTATTTGCCACGTAATATACATACTTTCCATTACACAACACACATTATGATGGCTTACATCTTGTCAGTCAGTGCTGATCTGCAAAGTTGACGGCTATGGCCCACTACCCACAGGGACAGACACTATTGTCCATAGCAGTTGTTCAGTTGAACATCATTACAACAACACCTGATGGCACATATAAATCATTCCACATCATCTAACCCACTATTATGGACCAAGTACTACATTAAATTACATGCATATATAATTCACATACCTGTTGTGGGAATGATGTCTGTTCTGGATAATTTGCAGAATGTATGTATTTTTTTTTTATTTGTGCTGTGGCTTTCGCATTCGCTTCCACTTCCACATCCACTTTCTCTCTCTCTCTCTCTCTCTCTCTCTCTGTCTCGGTCTCTCTCCAGTAAATAGATTGAGCTGCTTTGAATAGATTGCACCATGGATTTTGTAGGTGATGCAGATGATCAGTTGATGGCCTCTGCACCAATCAGTGTCCCCACTTGCTACCTGCATGCAGCTTGCTGTGTAGTACTTACCACTGTCATGGCATCCACCTACTACAAATCCCTACATCATGTAGACGTGGTACCTTTACCTTTCATGTGTAATGGACATCCTTCCTGTGTGTGGGCATCAGTGTTACAGACAGCAGGTAGCAATACCTCTTACAGGAGAACCTGCACACTCAGGCCAGCTCCATATTTGTATGAGGTTCCAGAACTACAGACAGAGTGTGAGTAGAATTGTTGTATGCATTGCATAGTACTGGTGTTACAGGGTTTGTATGTACATACTAGTTTAACTTGGAATGCAGTCTGCATAGCTCTCAACTGTGGGCCTTTCCTCTTGATGGCCAGAAGTGTGCCAATTATGTTTTGTCTGTCCACCACACATGTCTTTTGTCAGACATTTCACTGGCAGTGTGTGTTGAGTGGTATCAGTACATGGCGACATCCATTTCTGTTTTGAACTTCAAATTCTTGACTAAGGGTATGTTGCAGACTATCCTGTAAAACCAGTGACTTGCTTAGTGTATGACAACAGTTTTCCACATATGGGCCTGTGTTCCAGCCTCTGTTCTTCACCTACATACCAGGCTTTGCACATATGACATGCTGTCAGGGGTTGTTCTGTAGTGGGCTGTGAGTATGTCATGCTGCCATTCCTGCCATCAGTCTATTGCTGTTGTGTCCCCCACACATACGGTGGGGTTGCGGCCATATATGTGTGGCCTTCACCTACACAATACATGTGTGTCCTTATGCACTGCAGAGGCTAGTGTATGTAACAGTGGTATATGGCCTTGTATTACTCAGACTAAGGGGGGATGCATCTAGGCTCTTACAACATGTGGGTGTGTCAGAGGTAAGCTGCCTTAAGGTATCTGGATGTACATTACCATACAATCCAACTTGGGTAAATGCAAGCCTACTGCCTCCTGCCATACAGACTGTTCTATTTGTCAGTGTGCTTGTGATGGTGTCAAGTTATGCCTTGTTATATAACAGTTACATCCCATTGTGTCAGCTGAGGTCTTTACCCCTAGGGATTGTGTAAAGAGTATAGATAGAGGCTATTGAACTATACATCTGCATTATTTACTGTTGATTGTTTGATATCCTGTGGCCCAGTCTGTCTTTACTATTGTACTACTTGAAGGCCTCAGCTTGGACAGCAACATTTGTAAACCTTTCCAGACTACTGTATTAGTAAAATTGTTTCACAGTTGCATTACTCTGTTTATATGGATGTCCGTGTCTAAACAGCTATATGACATGGCATATACAACTGTAATAGTACACAAATAAAGCTTTCCCATGTATGCAAACCTGTGTGTGGTGTTATATCCTTTGACCTCTCTGTGGATATATGTTGCAGGCAATAATTGTCATTTGTATGGGTGGCTCATACAGTGCCTAGTTGGGAAGGCGGTAACTGTAGGCTTAGTGGCTGTTCCATATTGTGTGCACCTTCTACTTATGTATCTTACTATCTGCATGTGTATATGTAGTTACATACATATATATATATATATATCTATATATATATATATATATATATATATATATATATATATATATATATATATATATATAAATGTGCATATCTGTTTCTGCATATATGTGTTTGTGTATATGTATCGTAGGGATGTTGATTGCTTCCACATTGTACATTCCCTATGGGAGCCAGACTGCACTGCATGATATGTTACTGATACCAGCCTGACATCATACAGGTGGGATGGAGTACTGTTAACAACTTGTCCCATGTTGTGCCAGGTCCTGGAGATGGGATCTGCAACAGTTGGTAGTGTATTGCAGAGCAGATGTATTTGGCTGTGGGGAGGGATACCTATTCGTACTACACATATGTTGTTTGGGACATCTCAAGCCCATTACCGGTGCATGTGGACATATATGTTTTTGTTATGTTCCCATTGTTATTTACAGATGTATGTCCATATATACATATATATATATATATATATATATATATATATATATATATATATATATATATAGATGTCGACATATATATCTATAGATGTTTGCATATGTATGTATATATATATATATATATATATATATATATATATATATATATATATATATATATATATATATATATATATATATATATATATATATATATATATATATATATATATATATATATATATATATATATATATATATATATATATATATATATATATATATATATATATATATATATATATATATATATATATATATATATATATATATATATATATATATATCTATATATATATATATATATATATATATATATATATATATATATATATATATATACACACACACACACACACACACACACACACACACATACATCTGCATGTTGGAATATATTCCCTGTACTGTTGAATGAGTGGGCTGAATGATGTGTTTGTGAAAACAGCAGGGTTATGTATATCTGACATGACTTAGTGGCAAGTCACTTTGGCTATGGTGTGAAGAGTCCTGGGTTCGAGCCTTGCAGAGGCTGTTTATTTTGTTGCTGGGCAGAACAAGGGCCATTGGATACAGAGTGATTAAGGCACTTTTAAGCAGTTATAAGCGGGTTTGTGCAGGTTTGCATGGAGGTAAGCATTGCTAACTTCCAGTTACAGTTTCCTATACTGATTTAGCTTCTCAGTTGCTTAAAATGTGTAGTCATTTCTTACCCCCGTGCAAACAGGCTTAAACCTGCTTACTCCTGCTTAACACTACTGACTCCCGCTTATCCCTGCGCTAATTTCCTCAAAAGAAAAGAAAAAAGAGTTGATAGAAAAGTGGTGTAAAAGTGGCACAAAGAGGGAAAGACAGTAGGGAAAATAGCTAGGGATTTGCAGGAAGGGTGTTGGGAAAGTACATCGCTGCCCATTTCTTCTACAGCAACAGCTGTGCATATACACCGCATTTGGAGGTATATTTGGACACTCAAACCCCTGAGAGAGGCGTGAGGACAACAATAACATGTTGTGATGCCAATTTGACCAGATTACATGTGTCCAGTGGACACTTGCAAAATGGACAGCTATGTATGTGGCGAGATTGTTTTTGGGAACAGATTGCCCTTGTTTGTTTTTCAGGTGAGAGTGGGATGTTGGGGAGGGATAGTAGGTATATTTGGGTAGGTAGGTTAACAGACAAGACAAACAAGATGCATACAGCGGTGGTATATGACACATGTAGGGGGTATACACCTTGATGGGGAGGGGTGTTGGGAAATTGGAAGCCCATGAGCCCCCTAGTAGAAACAGTGAGACTGAGATCCCCACCCATGGGCAGTCACCACTGCACCTTCACAGTCCCGAAGGTGGCTGCACTGGGGGCTGAGCCACAGTGCCAGGCAAACTCTCTAGTTGCGACACACAGCCCTCGAGCTGGCATAGCAGATCTCCGACCTCCCTGCGGATCTTGCTACGTACCATGACCCGGACCTGGCAATGGGTGACAGGTTCCTGTCGGCGCCCACTTCCAAGGGGGGACAAGCCCCATCCCCTGAGGTGGTTACACCCAAAAGTGGTGCAGAACCAACAGACAAGGAGGTCCTGGGTTAGGGCCCAGACATGCTGGTGGCCGGTGCCATGACCAGCTGAGGTGGGACAGGTGGGTCCACTGGGACCAGCCTTCCCAAACGTGCTATAGTGTTTAGATTTTATCATCAAATGTGGGTTAGTAATAGTCAAAACATTCCAGGGTTAGGTATAACAGCATGCATAGATATTCCTATTAACCCACTCACCAGATACGGAACAGTTGCATAGCAAACGGAAGACATGCATATATGGGACCACAGTGGTAATAACAACAGCATGCAGGTACATTGATGCCACCATGCCACCAATGTTGGAATAAATCAATATAGCACATGCATGGAAACAAATTTAAATATATATCAACCAATAGGACATAATCAGAAGAGTGGAGCCATTACATACCAGTTGAGGTGTGTATGTAGTTTATTGTAGAAGATATGGTGGTGGGGGGAGAAAGATGTCAATTGACAACTAGTATATTCCTGTAGTTCACATTACCTTCCTAGTCAGTGCTGCTATCTCTACCTTACAAGTATTACAACACTACCCTATAGCCTTAGTTTGGACAGTGATATGGCTGTCATCATCGTTATACATGATCTTAGTTTTACCAGCAGTATACAACTCTTACCTGATATACCTGTGGTAGGAATGTTTGTTAACACTAACTAACTGTTTCTACACATACTCCCAGATTCTGGTTTGATGTTGTGCACATAGCTATCCAAATCTTTCTGCACAGACTCTGGCCATGTCTTGACCACATGCAGGTGTATCTGGGCATATCTAGACTATTGCCCTTTTCAAACTTTAGTGACTTACCACTCACATATACATGCTTTCCTATTCAGTTATATTATGTAGCAGAGTGTTAGTGACAGTGATCAGTAACTTTATTATTCAGAGCAACTGCAACACTCACAATTCCATACAATACCAGAGTAAACAGTACCAGTACAGGGTATCAATGTTTTTATTTCTCGACACAGTGTTTGTATCCAACGTGCCTGTGGGAGCAATGTTTGTTAGCACTACCTGAATGTTGCCACATAAAGTTCCAAATTACACATTAGTATTATGCACATACATCTCACTCTGTTAATGTACACACTTTGGTCATAGAGTGACAACATGGGGGTGTAGCTAGGACATACTTGGCTTATTACTCTCATTACAGTTTTGGGAGTTGCTAGAGTGGCAGTTTTTTTCTCACAGATGTGTGACAATCAGCTGTATTCCCTGTTTGCTGCCTAAACATCTGGGATCATCCCACAGACTTCCTAGGGGGACAGGGTGACAGGCAGTAGATATGGGCCCATATACTGGACATTCTGGTCTTATCTGTACAGTTGTGGGGTATGATTCTGTATGTAGCCTACTTCCACTCCCAGGATACAGACCATGGTTGCATCTCCTATAACTTAAACACTGTCCATCAGAGTTGTGTGTGCTATATAGATATTGCTGTATATCTCCTATCTGCTTTCTGTCTTATAATTCTCCTGTGGCTTTGCATTTTGAACTTATACTACAACACTCTTATGCAGGATTTCCTAGACAGTTATATTTTGTAGGACAGTGTGGGTGACAGTGATGAGTAATACCTTATTATTCAGAGTAACTGCATCAGTCACAGTGCCATACAATACCAAAGTAAACAGTACTAGTACAGGGTACCATTCTTGTATTTCTGGGCATAGTGTTGGTATCTGACAGACATGTGGGAGAAATGTTTGTTAGCACTACCTGAATGTTACCACACACAGTACCAGATTCCACATTACTATTATGCACAATCATCTCACTCTGTTACTGTACACACTCTGGCCACAGCTTGGCAACATGGGGGTGTAAATGGGATATAAGTGGCTTCTTACTCTCATAAGGTTTTGGGGAGTTGCTAGTGTGCCAGCTTTGTTCTCATATATGTGTGTCAATCAACTGTATTTCCTGTTTGCTGCCTATAAATCTAGGATCATCCCATTGATTTCCCAGGGGGACAGGTTGGCAAGCAACAGATATGGGCCACTTTACTGGACATTCTGGACATATCTGTACAGTTGTGGGGTATGATTCTGTATGCAGACTACTACCACTGCCAGGATTCGAACCATGGCTGTGTGTGCTGAAATTACAACAGTTCATGTTTCAGTTGCATATGCTATTCAGGTTTTGTTATCTGCCTTTTCCCTGTTTTCTGTCTATGTGTCTCTCAGTTGTACTAAATTGCCTCTGGGGGTTACAGCAGTCATATACAAGCATTCCTACACATTCTATTTATGGTGCACAGTGTGGTTAACAGTGCTTAATACAGCATTATTATTATGTGATTGCAAATCTACATTGCCTTATGATACCAGAGTATACACATGCAGTCCAGCAGTTAGACCTCTATTGTCAGGCTATTATGCTTTTATTTACATACAAACTATATGAGACTCTTCCTGCCATATTCTCTGGTGTATGCAGTACTTGCCTTAAGCAATACAGGTTTTATACAGGAAATTAATGTACTAATACTTTTAGATTTATTTCCTATGACAGTACATGCTAGAGTATTACTTACCTGCATCGCATCGCAACCTCTCCAGGCGACTTCCATGGGCCTCCTGGTTCACAACCAGCTCACTTGCAGCTGTGGAGGACATAAGAGGAATATTTAGCGATACCTATCCATGACATGCATGAGCTGGCATATATTACATGCATAGTGGAGTGATACTTACACACAGCTGGGACATCCCCCACCATTCTAGCCTCTTGGATCCACTGCTGCAAGAGGTCCCTCTTATGCCGTTTCAGGTTGGCATAGTGATGCCTGACCTGCTCACCCATTCGGGGTATGCAAGTGGCACTGGTGAGGTCATGGGCGAGATAGTCCCAGGCTTCTGCCTTATATTGGTAACCCTGGCACTGGTCCTGCAGCAGTCTCTGCTCATGGTCTTTGATAAGGAGTCCTGCTATGACTCTGGACTCCTGGATGCACTAGCGCTGTTCCCGAAAGTGCACTCCCTCTCCCCTTCCTGACATGGTGCCTGCAAGGGAAGCTACAACCAGTTATGAGATGTATTCCCACCTGTTGGGTTTAAGTAGGGCCACTTTCCCGCACTTTACCGTGACTGGACGGTTTTGAAAAGGCTAGGCTATGGGCAAACCTGCTTACCTTAGGTTGGCATTGTTTAAAGGGGTATTACACTGGGCACATTGAGTTAGCTGGTCTACACATTGCTTACACCTCCTAAGCTGGCTTGTGTAATGCTTAGCATTGCTTACATTAGACTTTGCATTATATTTTCTTTCTGTCATTGATTTATTATTCATTACATCTTATATATATATATATATGCCTGGTATCCATGATTCATGTGTATGTATACTGTATGGGGTCCTTGTGTTTTACTGAGAAATTTAACACTCTATTGCAAATACACCTCACATCTGGGCTTACTGCTGTACTCCAGTTCACATATTTATGTTATGTAGTGGGTTATAGAACATATAGCTGTATACTGATTCCTTTCACAGGTTCAGTTTGATTTTACTATAGTGAGGACTTGTTTGGTGATACCACATTCTTTTGACCTGTTGTGATGGTTTGGTGGTTAGCTACTGTGACTATAGTGTATAGGGTCTTGGGTTCAAGTCCAGCAAGGCTGTTTATTTTGTTGCTGGACAGAACAAGGGCCATTGGATACAAAGTGATTAAGGCACTTTTGAGCGGTTGCAAGTGAATTTGTGCGGGTTTGAGCGAGGGTAAGCAATGCTAACATCCAGTTACTTATGCTTACAGGGAACATAAGTTTAGCTTCAAAATTGCTTAACCTGTGTGCGCCTTGCTTACCCCAGTGTAAACAGGCTTAAACACGCTTCTTACTAGTGCTTAAATATACTTACTACTGCTTATTGGTGCTTACACTTGCTTGCTAGTGCTTACTCCCGCTTACAACTGCACTGATTTAGACAGTAATATCTAACCGTTCTTCAGAAGGTGGGGGATTTGGAAGCTGTATGGAGCTGTTATTCATTACACATTGTACCTTCTATTTGTATCCATGATTCCAGTGTACATATACTGTATGGGGCACATGTGCTTATCTGGGGACTTTGCAACATTATTACACTGACACCTCACATGTGCATTTAATGCAGTATTCCAGTTCACAATTATATGTTATTTAGTAGGTTATACAGCAAAAAAATGTTCATAAATTGATTTTCACATGGAAAATGGAATTTACTGCAGTGGGACTCGAACTGGGAATGCCTGCTCATAAGGCAAATGCTCTGCCCACTACACTATTGCTATACTGCTTCATTTTCATATATTTTCCTTATTATCCTCTTCAGCCATTTAGCTGCATTAACCATAGCTAAGCGATGGGCACACCTACACACCTACGATTAGCTTTAATCGGGTTCATAAAAAAAAAAGGGGTTGTTTATTTTATATATATTTACTATTGCTGTTGTATACATGGGGGAATGTTGCTGGGGATATGTGGACACCTATGAATGATCTCGCTCATTCCTTTGGCCTTTCTGCTGTTCTTCTTGTGGCGGCATGTATATTCTGAGAGCTCTGCTCTCAGACACACCCCCTGCACTCATACACACTCCATGTAATATTAGGAGCTCAGACAACATGCCTTCATTAATATGCATAGTGTGCTGCTGCCCTGCTCCTAAATGGCCACTTCCATGCAGGACTAAGCTAGTCCTGCACGGAGGAATAGTAAATCTGGGGGATGTTCTTGAATTAATTCAATTGCAAGGTTTTTGTGTAGTTTGTCTAAGTAAAAATTTAGATAAATTGCACAGAGAGTGATATATAGTATTACTATTCTGCTTTGGCAATTTTAGTAATAGATAATAGATGTTGCAATTTAAATGAGGTAAAAGGGAAAAACTATATTGCCAGCATTTATATATTTGCACCATTTGCAACTGAAACATGAATATGTCCCCTTTTTAACTATCCTATCACCACTATTTGTTTGCCCACGCTGTTCAAGAATATGTTTCAGGCTGAATTGTCTCTTGTAGATGAAACCTCAACTATAACACATGGTATTGGCAAAGTATCCATTACCTTTAAAAGTCCAATTTCAAGTTATAATGTGTTTAATTTAAAATATATCTAAACTAATAGGGATTCCAGTACTATTATACCTGTATTCATGGGTGCTATTAACTGTTCTATTTAGCCCATATCTTAATATTGGTTGATATTTAATGTCTCTATTGTCAAACATTTAGAGTCTCTAGCGCCAAACACTTCTTCTGTAGAAACATATTGTGTTGGCAAATCAAAATGACTGTTTATCTGGATTTTTTCAGTTTGGTTCTAGAATTAGGGATGTCATTAGAACCTTTAGCACCTTTTTCTGCCTTAGATATAAACATCATCTTTTGAATACTACCATAAGGGAAATGTTGAAAGACGCAGTTAAACCTTACAATCGGGTATTGGCAAAGATAGAACTCTAGTATTAAACAATATTGTATTATAACATCTTATGTGTGGAAAAAGGTGAAGTATCAATTTAAATGTATCAGGCGGTGTTACATTCTCAAATTCTGACAAAACCTTGTCATGAAATTGGTTATACTTTGAAGGGTAATGAAATGTGATCACTAGTTTTGAGGTATACAATAGCATGGATTCCAGAAGACACTCATCTGGAAATATGTTACCCAGCCAAATATTTATTGCAGGTCAGAACAAGAGTTCTCTTCAGGGATTCAAGACAAATGTAGTTTGATGGCCAATTTAGGGGTCATTGTGAAGACAGCTTGAGAGAAATTTAGATACAGATTTTTTTAGCAGGAGCACTGAAGGGAAGGCTTGGTAGGGCCTGCAGCAGTCACTTTCTTTTCAAGCAGACTGTTTTGTCAGAGAGACTGTATGAAACTTTATTCAAACAGTGGAGATATCCTTACAGTGCTGTTCTTTCATATACAAATATGTATTGAGAAAAGTCAAACAGACAGGAGTTCAGTTGCAGTCTTATTTTGATCAATTATAAAATCTTGAGAGTTATATAAATGCTGTTCCCTGTGTCCTTGGCCATGGACTTGCCACATATGTGGTGCTTTATGTGGTCCTTTGGCATGCCTCTGCCACCACATGCATGACCTGGTAGAGCCAACATTGTCTTGTAAAGTTGTAACCAGAGATACTCTGCTGGTGCTCCTAGAGTGCTACAGACAGGAATGTTTTTCTTCCACTGTTTCCTGTTGTTTTGCCATTTACCTACAAACATAAAGGGACTTCAAAAATTCTAATGGAAACATAGGTGGAGAATGCCAAGAAGCTGGTTTAACTTCAACAATAGTTGGTTGGGCTAGCCAACATAATAGCTACCCCCAGCAATATGCCTACTGTATAAAAGCTGAAAAAAAGATTACTTTGAAACCTATCTTGTGGCGTCTGATTGATAAGTCACTCAAGAAACCTGGGAAAAAACAGAGTGAGTGAAAAGCCTCTAATCCCAGCTGACAGCAGAGGCATTAGAAGCATACATGATATGTAGAGGACTGATTATACAAGCTATGCTAAACTTGGAAATGAACCCTTAGCTTTGCTTTGAATAACTTCAGAAGTGCAACTCTTAAGATTCTTCAATGGTCTTTTAATACTGAAAAAACAGTAAGAGCTCAGACACCAGGCTTGAAATTAAAGCCTAAGGTAGAACATGATATTAACAATAAAATGAACATTTTATAATTTTTTGCAGTGGACAAATCTAAAAGAGCATTTCCTAGTAGTATGAGAAAAAGAGTGTTACAATGTGATGTCAATAACTCCAAGCTGGTAAATTTAGAAGACTGTTATTGTATATAGTGTATATATATTTCTTGTGTTATTAGTTTTTTGAATGTTTCCTTTTTGCATGTACTGTTTGTTTTGTGTGTTTGATTGGATGTATCACTGTTAATATCTGAAAATTCAAATAAAGAGATTTTGGAAAAAAAGAAGAAGAATGCTTATTGCTTAATGACTCATTGTTTAAATTAGGATTGACTGCATTAAGCACTAAAGTTGCATTATGAGATATGCAAACTTTTGTGAAACAAAAAGCAAGTAATGGGTTAATTTCTTTCAAATCTGAATTGGGTTTACACAGCCAGATTCAGATGCAATAGTATTACAGACAATGCTAGTAGCTGATATGCATGCAGCAAATGAAATTGTATATTGGAATGTGCTAATACTATAGTTAGAATAATTGAGTCAACATTGTGTCATATTACAACCAAGCTACTGAAATGCATTAAATTTTCAGAAGAATAAGAAGGTCAATTTCATGACGGTGAAAAAAGTGATTCAGAGACAGCTATGGCTGCAGTGAGAAAGACCTTATTATTGGCTCATTAGCTTGCCTGTGAGTCGCTCTTTAACTAGTAGTTGCACTGTCAGACTTGAAGGTGGTAGTGTTCACCCTAGTCCCTCATGCATCTTGTTGACAAAGGAACATCCTTATTCTCACACACACACACACACACACACACACACACACACACACACACACACACACACACACACACACACATACATGCAGCTTCATTTTTTTCTCCTACACAGACACACCCACATACGTCCACATACATACTCATATAAACACTACTCCCACCCTATGTCTTTGAAGTCTTTATTGAACATACCTGCAGCATGGCTGCTTTTCTACAGGTGAATTGGTGACTGCCATTTTTGGGCAGCATTCATTTTTATGCTCGCAGGTTAAATCAGGAGCTCCTGGCATTTATAGGGGAGCACATGGCTAAATTGCATTAGACTTTCCAATGGATTATTGAATAAGAATACAGCTCCACCATTGAGACAGCCCTCTACTCTAAACTCCTGGTAGTGTGAAGCCTTAGCAGGAGGGTGGTCTAAGAAATGGAAAGACATACTTAGAGAAGATGGCCATGTTAAATGTTCCTGGTCAAAGGTAACATTTCTGAAATCCAACCATAGTCTTTAAGAAAAAGACTACTAGTAACACCCTGTTTCGACATTCTACAATCTGTTCACAAGAGAGGAAAAAAGTCTTCTGTGTGCTAGGACATGTTTTTATAGATTTGTTGGGTGTGATTCATAGCTATGCCTGGACCAGAGAAAATACCTCTGGTAGGTTCTTTTTAACACCTACAAAGAACCAGAGTTGAATGATGATCTTAATTTTGAAAGTTTCCTCAGACTTTGAAAACTATATTAATCTATCTCTACAGCTTACTTTATGTGACTTTCTATCATGTCCAAGACCATCTGGTGAGTTGAAGCCTAATTTATATATTAACTTCCTCATTTTTTAATTAGAAAGTTTTGTGCTGACTTTTAATGTTATGTAATACTTTCCTTAGCATTTAAATATGGTACATTTACTCTTATCAGTTTAAAAAGTATGATTTAGAATGAATGAAATCACTAGTTTTGTTTTCTGTAAAAAGACTTTGGGAAATTTATTCAAGGGATTTAGCAGCCTCCTTACTGCTTTTTCCTAATATGATCTACATGATTTTTATCAGCAGCATTTAACTGTTGTGAGCAACCTTTCTCAGATTTACAGTGGAAAACGATTGTTAACAAACTGCCAGGATTAAACATAAAGGGGCAGAATAGACAAGTACACACAGAAATGCTTATTCGTCAAGCCCAGACAAATTACTCACACATCAGATTATTTGTATTTTTTAAAAGAATACATCACTGAAGTAGTAAGGGACATCCTTTCAAATAAAAAAAAAAAACAAGATGGCCTGTACAATTATACATTGCAGTGATATAACTAACTACAGCTATAGCAGTAAATCAGAGGACTAATGCATAATACTAAAAACAAGAAATAAAACTTTGTTTCCAGCTATGTGCTCTGCTGAAACCCAGTGGCAACTGGTGACTTCAAATTAAAGGGGGGCTGCAGGAGACAGCTGAATGGGTGGGGCCAATTGGAAGGGGTGTAGTCAACTAGAAAGGGGTGGAGCTATACTCAAAACCACAACAACTGGAACTTTAATTAAATAAGCTGCCCTGGGTGCCAAACAGTTATTACGAGAGTCCAATCAAGACAAAATGAAGTGTAGAAGAAAAAATATGTCAATACATTGGCTACATGACAGCTTACTTAATATATAGATGGAAATACAAAGGTCATGAGGCATGAAAAAATAAATACATTTTAAATACATTACTGGAATGCCAGCCAAAATCAAGTATAAAAAAAACAAGCAGCACTCAACTCAAATCACTTCTCCTTGCACTGTAGTTTTAATTATAATTTATATTCAGCTTTATAAAATTACCAAGTAACATGCTGAAAGTACCAATCTCTGTGATACCCCATTTGTAAAAATGTTTCTTATCCAAAAAAGACCTGCTGCCTGACAACAACTATCTACTTGTTTCATGGAGAATACATGCTCAAAGTAAAAAATGAACAGCAAACAAGATAAATTGCTTAAAGGATTACAGCACAAGCTATGGACCACACATGATAAACTGGCATTCTGTTTAGTTTACGGGTAAAGCCTGCAAAGCTGACTGCAAATCTCCAATAAATTTAATGAGCTTCTGAAAATACTGTAATCCTGTCTATTATTACAAATACTGTCAAATGCATTTCAATATCTAAGCCTCCTAGCTTATCAACTCTTGGAGAAATATCACTTTTCAGGCGGATTTTTCTCTATGTACAAATAGGCTGGAAATGCATAGAGAAAGCTAAAACCAATAAACGGTCATACTGAAAGTGAAAGTTAAGCCAGAGCCAGGATTGCAGTACCCTTTTGAAGGGTAGATAGTACTCTGCTACCTACCTGCATAGTTTCAGCCTCCTAGCTTTTCCCCTCTTGGAGAAATACCACTTTTCAGGTGGATTTCTCTCTATGTACAAATAGGCTGAAAATGCACAGAGAAAGCTAAAACCAATAAACAGTCATACTGAAAGTGGCAGTTAAGCCAGAGCCAGGACTGCAGTACCCTTTTGTATAAACAGTCATACTAAAAGTGGCAGTTAAGCCAGAGCCAGGATTGCAGTACCCTTTTGTAGGGTGGATAGTACCCTACCTACCTGCAGAGTTTCATCCTCATAGCTTTTCCCCTCTTGGGGAAATACCACTTTTCAGGCAGATTTTTCTCTATGTACAAAGAGGCTAGAAATCCATAGAGAAAGCTAAAACCAATAAATGGTCATACTGAAAGTGGCAGTTAAGCTGCGTTATCTAGTTATGTAAATATTCTCTGCATGGCAACAACAAAAAGGCTTTCAATGTTGATAATTCTTTAATAGTATACTTATTAAAGCTTACTTGCATCTTACAATCTCCAACAAGCTTACCTGATGGTCATTAAAGTATTACTACTTAAACACAGAGCAACAGGGCACTGCGACGGCATGAATTTTCTGAATAATAAGCATAAATCCACAGTATAAAAATATGACAGAAAACCAGAACATTCTGCAAAATCAAGGACAGATGAAAAGCCACTGTCATACTTGTGTCTACCTTGGATGGGGGAATACTCTGCACACTTACATTGCATAACTGCTCCTTGCCTTGCTTGGACACATCCAGAGTCACTACATGGGGAGTGGGGTGCAGCAAGTATGTCACAATTTGAAATGTCTCTGGCTGATGGTGATGGCTCAGAAACTCATACCTCTCAACCTCAGAGTAAGAAATCTGGACAAAGACATACATAGAAGTGGGACACAGCCCAAAAATAAGGACAGTTTTTAAATATTGCTTTTATAAACTTAGAAAGTTAATAGAAGAGTAGTAGGTCTTGCATTAGCATGAATTTTCTGAAGGGTATGAAATCTGAAACTCAAATGTCTGCCATTATTTTCTAACTTCAATATTTAATGATTTGTCACTAATTTGCCAAACCACAATTTTATGAAAAACGGACCAAAAATGAGATGCAACAATATAAAATTGCCACACAGTACAGCTGAGAACCTGTCAAAGAAGGGATGCCTTTTTAATATTAGTACTGTTAACTTGAGCAACTGACAAAATAAGAGAATCTACATGCATTTCTGAAATAAAAGTAATCTATAACTCTGATCATTACAGTTATTTATAATTGTAAACCCTCCACATTTTCTTCCAAAATTGCCATTTTGCGGAGGGATTATTAGGGGGAGAGCAACATTTTGAGTCAAAATTGGAGACAGTTGAGAGGTTTGGATATTCCTAATTCTATAAAGTGATGTATTTGCATGTACCTCTAAACCTGTTAATGCAGGAAATCTGGACAAGGCCAAATATATTGGGGGAACATACAAACAGTACAAAAAATGCTCTTGTATAAACTTAAGACAGATGATAGAATAACAGGTCTTAGTGACTTCATTCTTAAATGATTTGCCAGAAAAACACAAATTTTATGAGGAACAAACCAAAAATAAGAAGCAAAAATCTATTCATTTTGCAAAAATCTGGACAGTTGAGAGGTATAGTTCAACCGGGGCTGTCTGAGTTTGCTGCCCTTCCCCTCTCACAAAACCATGGTCAAATGGAGCCTGCCCCTGCAGCCATACCAGTGCCCCATTCCTTTGTTATTTTGCCCCATTTACCATAAACACTGCAATGTGCATACTGCTTCACGTTTGTGATGATTTGGATTTGAAAGTTTTGTTTTGGACTTTACAGCACAAGCAATAATAGATATCTGCTAAACAAAACAATGCAGTCTCACAATGAAAATAGACTTAGCATTTAAACTTCTCTGCCCTCGAAACTCACATTCATTGAAACAGCAAAGTCACACCACATTCAAAGAAAATACATCTGACCAGTAGTTGATAAGGATTACTTTTGGTCTGTTTTGAAATCATAGGCCCCTTGCACAAAAACAAGAAACATACATGTGTTCTTTGATACACCTTCCTGACTTTATTAAATTATATTCCTTGTATAATACAGCGCACTTGTTAGAGGCTCATGCACTGCTGCTGCCCTGCGCTTACTAAATGTAAATAAACAGGCTCCACAACAAGCTGCACACTTTCGACAAAATGCATTCATTCACTGACTGTGCCTGCTTTACCGCTAAAGTAAAAAGCACTACAGATAATGTGGGTAACGCAAGTATGATCCATCCATTCCAATCACGAATTGACAAGGCCACCTGCAGAACTAACTTTATTACAGCATTCTCAGTCTAAACATGCTTCTATGTAAAACATTTTTTTGTTTGGTTTCAGGGAAAGAGGGTTCGCTCTTCTCAGTCTGCCTTGTTCCACAGCAGGAGAGAAAAAATCTGGCTGAGTGAGATCAACTTAGCCGCACTGCCAACTTTCTTTCTGAGTTAACACTTAACAGCAACACTATATGTGTTCTTCTGCACCATTTAAAATGTCTTTCCCTTAGTGTAATATGAAGCTATTTCAAACAGTAGTACAAAAACACATTAAATAAAAAGACAAATGACAAAATCTACAGTACAATCTCTTACTGTCTGATGATCAAACTATAATGCAATGATGACGCTGACTAGGCAAGCAAGGTAAATGGTTACCCATGCACTCAACAATAGCACTCAAGCAGCCAGAAGAACTGGGCCTGGAATCTCTAGTCAGTCACACTCTGGATTTCATAATAATGCCCATGCTCAACCCGTATCATAGTAATCCAGCTGCTGAAATAGGCTACAGGCATTAGGGATGAAATCAAGGGGTCAGGTCTGGTATTCTACTCTGTCTGAACACTGTGACTGCCTGCAGATTCTGCATTTCAAAACCACGGATATAGCAGCAGACCCAGTTAAGTGTTCTGATTTCCTTACACAACAAATTATTTCACACAACATAACAGCTAGGAGGAAGCAGCATTGAAGATAAGTAACTAGCAGGGCAGGACTTCTTTCTGTATGATTCAGACACAATTATGGGCCAGCATCTGGCAATATTCTCATTTCATCCAGCCAACAGCAACCACAAAATAGTGTACACTGCAGACAGTAAATAGCACTAGCACTTTGTATAGTCTAAAAAACATACCTATTGTTGGCCCATTCTACACAGACACACACACACACACACACACACACACACACACACACACACACACACACACACATACACACACACACACACACCTTCATTTCAGTTCTGTACCTGAAAGAGTCCATCTGGCAGCTTCCCGGGGAAGGTTTCCCTGTGAGAGAGTCCATCTGCAGCAGAAGTGGGTTCCAGCAGTCCTGCACAGCTAAATGTCTTCCCGGAGAAGGTTTCCCGGTGAGAGCAATCACCAGTCTGTGGATGTTGCAGTCCAGATGTCTTCCATTCTGTGCGGTCGTCACCGCATAGATTTCTGGGCTGCATGGCAGAGATGGCCTTTCCAAAGCAGACAAAGCAGTCTGGAGTTCCCCAATCAGTGCAATCGCAAATGCGCGGAGTACCGGGACCCGAAAATATTTATTTTTGTTCCTTTTCTCATGTGATATTTTTATTTTTGTTTTTTGTCTTTCCACAGCTGGGGGAATGAGTAAAAAGGTCACACAGAAAAAAACAATCTGTTAAAAAACGCAAAAAGAAAAATGTAGCAAAGCTAGACTTTCCAGTGTGTTATACCTTAAACCTTTTGTATTAGAGGTGACATGGGATACCACCTCATATCTTTAAAGGATAATTTGCATATACCCCATGTCACCTCTAATACAAGAGGTTTAAGGTATCACACAGTGGAAAGTCTAGCTTTGCTACATTTTTCTTTTTGTGTCTACTTTATTATCTTGGAATGAAATGATGAAATTCAACACAGATCTTACCATGATGAGCACAAATTTGCTGCAAGGTAAATGAAGTTTTAGGGATTATGAAAAAGAAATATTAAAACTTATTCTAGACTGCCTGGTGGATGAAGGGTTACCATTCTAAGACACATGTTGAAGACGCCACCAAAAATTAGTCCACTGCATTACAATAGCTTAACGTATGTTTGTAGGCAAAACTGATTAACATAACTATATAATACAATACACACTTGTACCGTTAAGTGAATAAATTAGTCAACCTGCTTAGTTAAAACGAAAAAAGTATCTCAACAATAAGTTTACTTGCTTTGACCTTCTGTTGTGGTGCTACAAATAATGAGAAACATGTTTAAAAGCACAACACAAGCATGAAAAGTCAGATACAATGAATGGTCATCTCTTTCCTTACTTTATGATATGCGTTTTGTCCTCCCACTATTTTCTGCTGCCCAGCAGTGTGCCATGATCAGTTCCCTGTATTTATTTATTTATTGACATTTGTTTACTGTGAATGTCTGACCTGGTCCAAGGTACCTATTTCAGTGGAGGCACAGGGAGAAAATCTTCAAACATGATTTATACAACAAAAACAAAATAGCTACATTAGCATTAATCTTTGGATTATACATGTGTAGGTAAGAATACATTCGTATGTAAGGATTCATACAATATTGAGAAAATTACAGTAGTAGATATTCATCTCACATGGTTCCCTGAGAAAGTTATAGATATTAAAGTTATTAGTTATTAGGAAAAGAAAAATGAGATGACAAAGAAAATGAATGTGAGGTTACGTTGTGAGAAAAAGTGGATTAAGGAACTGTGGAAAGAAAGAGGAATATGTTTAGTAAGAAAAATAAAGAAAGACAAAGTAATCATGGGACATACATGAGAGGTGATAAGGACATATGGTAAGAGGAATAGAGATAGGAAATTAGGAAAGGTAGGGCAAAATTACCTGAGAGCATTTTGCTGATTAAAAGGCAGAAGTTATAGGAATGGGTAAAGTGATAAGGCTTTTCAGCCAGTTTTCAAACATCTGGGTGAATATCAGTCATGGCCACCAACAGATATACAGCCATCGTGTCTTTTTTTTTCTGTTAGGTCCTAACCCCATTTGTAGGTAGTTGATATGGACACCTATGTCACCATGAGGGCATGTTTTGCCCTTCCCTCTGCATGTGAGTGCTTGAACCGAGAAGCTAATGAAGGTAGCCATCACTGGTTTGTTAACTCACTCTCATGTCTCTTGTTATGGTCATTTTGCTTGGGGTCCTGTACTTGCATGTAGTGAAAGAGCCACTGGTCCAGCAGTCCACCCTCCGCAGGGCAAATGAGCCAGCATTTGCTACTCATTTTTACACTCTCCTGAATGGCTCTTTTAGCTCTTAAACTGTTAAGCAATACCTGACACCCTTTCAGATCTGCAATGGAAGACACTTGTTAATTAACATGTCCGTATGGAAAATGGAGGCAGAGAATACAACAGCAAACAGATAAACACACAAACACACACACACACACACACACACACACACACACACACACACACACACACACACACACACACACACACACAAACACATGCTTCTTCATCAGCCCTTTACTCTCTAAATGTTTGCCCAGCAGTCACATGACTCATAACCAGTACTAGTTATATTTATTAAAGAAACAGTAAACTACATACCAAGTGTGTGGTAACCCATTACTGGATCATAATAAAAGAAATAAAATGCTGAAAGATGTTAAATGGCTGTAGATGAGTGCAGCAAGGCAGCACAGTGGTACAACAGTTAGCATTTCTGCATTTTGCAGTCTTTAGTTCTCTTGTAATCTACAGGACTGTTCATCCTCCCTATGTCTGTGATTAATCTTGGCATTTATTCCAGTTTCATCTAAGATCATGTAGATATGTCAAAGGTGAATTGTTAATCTTCTAAACTGTCAATAGGTGTGTATGTCGGATGTGTGTTTGTGAGACAGAGAGAGAGAGAGAGAGCGAGATAGATTGCACATGCATGTGTGTGTGTGTCTCTGTAACCTGAAACATGCCTTGTGCTTAGTAAGTACTGTCTCCAACACAGCCCTGTTTAGGTGTAGGTGAATAATTCGGGAATGAATAAATGAATGAAAGAATGAATGTATGAATATTAAAGAAAAAGTCTCAGTTTTCATTTTTACAGTAAGATGAATATGAAAAGTTTCCAAATAGCCCATTGAAATGAGAAATACATGTTTCAGAAATGTATCCATTAACAAATATTGAATAGAAAAATATTTCATTATTGCAAATTAATTTCTCAGTAGGAACACATTAAGGCCTGTATATGATGTCCAAAGGCAACACATCCTTTTATACATAATTATAGAGCATAAAACCTTTATGCCAGTGTTTGCAGTACAAAATCCACATAAAGCAGATTATCTAAAATAAGAATAATTTTTGTCTTATCAAATAACCTACATTTCATCTAGTGCAGCAAAAATACATTTTTTTTATTTTGTCAAAATAAACAATATAGTAGTGTTGAGCGGAAAAGCTGCTCCCATTTAATATGTTTGTGGTAGTTGGTACTCATCTTCAATCAAAGTCAGTCATAATAGATCTGGGTACGCAACTCTCTCAATCTCATTTAATCACCATGAGTTCACCATAGTAGAAAAATCCCCTATCTAGCCCAATTAATTTCTAAGGGGATATTTTTAAGATCTAAAGAAGTCATCATACCACTGTACTTTTCCCTTATCCGACACATCATCACATACAGTGCACCCTTTGGTATATAGAAATCCAAGCGTATTGTTTAACTTGAAATGCCCCAAAAATTTTTACCCCAAAAAATTAAATGCCTTAAATCCTTTAACTATCCTGGCAGATTAGCACAAGTCTCTTTACTTTCAGTAGCCTACTCTCACATTTTGAGCCATGAAAGACTCGATCCTATTTGACCTCCTATTTCTTCACAAAACAAGTGTCTGTTGTACCAGGGATCCACATTTGCTCAAACCAAAAAAAAAAAAAGACTCAAAATCTCACTGGAGGGATAGATTCCTAACTCAATGTATCCACAGCCTGTGGAGTAAGTAAGCACTACATGCCAGACAAAGCTCTACTTTATCAGACTTTAATGCTAGTATTGATGCTTGGATGGGTAGACAGAAACTTACAATAGAGTTATAATGTATGCCCCTGCTACACATGTGATGTGAGCACTATTAAGTACTCATGAAACATTTAAGTGTGTCTGGTTAAAGCTGCATATTGCTATGTCTACTATGGTCCCTGTGATCACTTTCCTAGAATTGTTCCTATATTCCAAATGAACTATTGCCAGTTACTACTAGATGACCTTGTTGCTTTATCTCATTTTTTTTATATTATTGAATAAAAAGTACAAATGTTTGAAGAGATACAGTACACACAGGAAGTAAATGAAAAAAAATCATAGTATTTGAAAATGTTATCTCGCTGCTGCAATGCTCATGGAGGGTCAATCCTTATGGCAACATGAAGTGCTAATAAGTCTAGTTGTTTTAATTGTTCACCAATATATAGGGCTGGATTCAATAAATCCTACATAAGAAGCTAGAACTGTGTGGGCATCGCAGTGCAAAGATTTGTATTCAGTAAGTAGGTAATGCACTGTGTAGAGCTGCACAAACCCGAAAACATTATGGCATGTTAATTACAACATAAGCAGCTGAACTGTATGCTAATCAACCAATTCAAGATAAAGGAACTATTCAACAAGCTATAAAGCAATTGTGTACACTTAGTGCAGGTTTTGCCTTGATTTCCAAAACATATTGGAATACAGCAACGGAAACTTCTCTACATGGAAAGAAAATTAGGGGCTGCTGTTGTTATTCTGCATGTTTATGTGCAACAGACCTAAGTCTATGCTGCTGCTGCTGCTAATAGAACTCAGCTGAGAAGCAGAAGAATGTTTAGACTCCATTTAACTTTTCATGGTTTGCATGAGGTGGAAATACTAGAGGTCCACAGGGTGGATGGAGACACACTACAGGAACTCAGCAAGCTGTGTCATTATCAATTGACATCAAGGGCAAACCAAGTGGAACCAATAACTATGGAGACCAAGGTATGTGTAACACTTACTTATAATTTTAGCTACAGGAAGCTTCCAAAGACCAACAGGAGATATGTGTGTGTCTGTGTGCATTGGAGGGGGGGGGGGGTCTCATAGGTGTCAGCATTCAGGATCCTATATCAATTCCTGAATATTATGCTACAGCATATCAGTAACTGCCATATTTTTTCTGTGCCCCCAAGGGCAGAGCTACAACAATGCAGAATGTTTACCCTGTAGCGCACTTCCCTAAAGTCTTGCATGCCATAGACTGCAAGCACATTGAAATCAAAGTACCAGCTGGGGGAACAGGAAAGGATCTACATAAACAGAAAGGGCTTCCACTCCATTAACTGTCAGGTCATGCATAACTCTAAGGGACTCATCCTGCAAGTGTGTGCTGGTAACCCCGGCAGTAACTATGACTCCCATATCTGGCACAAATCTCAGCTCTACCAGAGGTTTTCCAGGGGGATATCCTACAAGGTCATTTACTGGGAGATGCTGGGTATGCACTCAAACCATGGCTGATGTTGCCCATCAGAAATGCACAAACACCCACAGAAGAATGCTATAATTAGCAACATTCCCAAACAAGAAGTATCATAGATCATGTGTTTGGGCTGTTGAAGTCACGGATCAGGTGCCTAGATACATCAGGAGGAACCCTGCAGTATGATTCCAGTACTTGTGTCGACATTTTCACTGCCTGTGCCATCCTACATAATATTATCCTAAGAAAACAGCTTCAACAGGAACAATAAGTGAAGGGGGCCCATATTTCATCACCACTGGCAAGGTCACCACAGCCATATGCAAGTGAGGAGTTAAAGGGGGAACCACCAGCTAATGTGGGTGTAGATAGATGTAGGTGTGAAGAATATGCTCTCAACCTGACCAAGAGGCAATAGATAGCACACATGCTGACCACCTAAGGGGTACAAATTTCATCCTATGCATTTGCATATTGTAAAATTGATGCCAGTCAATCCTCACAACCTTTACTTATACATGTAATGACTGTGTAATGCTAGCATCACACAGAGTAACCCCAAATTAAAACAGTTGTGACTACAGGACTATCGAGGCAAGCATTGAACTTGGAACAGTAAAATAAATGTGTAAGAAAAGAAATGAATGGCAGATCCTAGCATACTGTTACTGGTACTTGCAAATGTACCTAAGTAGAAGGTGTATGAGTTTTACAGCAATGACAGTAATATGTGACAGGACTGACTTACGTCAATAGATGTCTGCTCTTTATCAACTAATAGGCCTCATGCACCAAAGATGCACGCAACACAAAAACGTGTAAGGAAGAACTACAATTTTCAAAATAGTACCACCAGCACATATATACTAAGCACTCAGTCAGCTATGCACCCTGTGCATCAGAAAAAATACATATGTATCCCTGAATCCAAAAGACAAAGATAAGGAGATGGCACAGTTGTCATTATTTGCGCAGAGTGTTGTTTCTAGAGCAAAAGGCCAAGGCTGACACAAAAGTAGTGAGGGTGTGTGAGTAAGAAAGATAGACAGGCAGAAATTTAGCTAATTATCAAATGGCCTATGAGAAAGAATGAGCTGCAAGCCTCATGAATGACTCATGTACCTGTTATGTGTGTGTGTCTGTATGGGCACTTGAGGTGAAATGTGTGTTAGTGTCTGCAAGAACACAGCCAAGCTCTGTGCTAGCTCTATGCCCCGATATGTTGCTCAGATGTGAGCTGTACATGGTAGAGGTAACAGTTCATTGTCATTGCCCCCGACTGTGAGATGCTGGTACTGCCACAGCATAACTGGTGTCTGGTAGACAAGTTCGCCTCATGACTATGGCCGGGGACATGACCCTCAACCACTGATGGAGCAGTGGAAGTAATGCCTCTATGGGCATAGGAGTGAGCACAGCCACACTGGCTAACAGCAGATAACGATGCTGATTTATGGCCACATGGATACTGTTCCCCTTCCAGCAGATGTCCTATCACAAACACTTCATGTTCCATCATGTCATTCATCCAATCCATTGAATCGGCCAAACTGCAGAGGCAGTTACACATGTCACCCATGGCACATCTACCACCCTAAGCCTGTCCTCAGATGCCCTAGTGGAACCTGTCTGTGCCTCCATGACAGCCCAAAACATACATCGTGGCACATAATGACACACCAGGATCAGGTGGAGGGTGAACAGCAGGGATCCTATGAGCATCTTTACCAACCCTCCTGGTTTTCACCTGGCCCACACTGTGGCTACAGAGTCAACCCTCATTGAAGCCATAGTAACCACACTACCCTGATCAAGTGTGTCACCCTCCACCTGCCAATATCTTAGGGCTCAGTGGAGAATGTATCTGTAGGCATACTGTCTGTGTCTGATGGAAATACAGGGGATGGGTGAGAAACAACCTCAGTGTCAGTTTCAACCTCTGCACCCCCCACCCCCCGCAACTGTGCCTCTGTTTGGACACCATTATCATCACAGCCAATTGATACTCTGATATCAGGTGGTAAGAATTCTTCACTTCCACTGTCAGGATCAACTGTGATAATAAGCAACAAACACAGGAATGAAATTACTACTTCCCTAATTATTAAACCAATTTATATGATAACAAAGTAACACTGGATCCACGATTGCAGATGGTACAGCAATACAGACACTCATTGCCCTCACCTCACACATACAGATAAATGTGTATATCTGAATAATGGTCATCAATAAGCAAAAAAAATGTGCTTTCCATGTGCAAATGACTCACACTTTGTAGAGAGGATGATCCTGGAAGAAATGAAACAAGGGAAGGATGGAAATTAAGCACCTCAGTGGGAATAACAGAGAGGGGCCAGTGAATATATAATTGCCTATTTGTTCTGTAAGAAACAGTTGCAACTGAAACTTGGCTGACATGTCCACCCACAGCCCAAATGTAAGTATATTAACTTAACAACAGGTAAAGAAAAAAAAGAATTTCCACAGGAAGTCTTACTGAAATTATACATTTTACCATACAAGCAAATCTGAAACTTTGCATATGTAAGCTTACCTGGAACTGCTCCTGGGACATAGTTGCCCTCCCAGACACATCAGCACTGTGATCAGTCACAGGTTAGTGCACAGTTTCCACTAAGCAATCTGCATCTCTGACAGTGGACAGGAACTCTTCATTTGGTGTCATTAGTGGCTCTGTAGCAGGCTTCTGTAGCCAGCTGTTATCATGCAACTGCAGATGCTCTTCTCTAGGCTGATGAAATCATAGCAGTGGCCCGATAATCAACCTGATCATAATTCTTGATGCGACCCCCTACTGAGTTGACATAATTAACTAACTGGTTCCAAATCTGAATTCTGGCAGCCATATTCCCATGTCCTCTATCAAGCAGGAAGATGCTATGACACCTGAATGCCTGTATTATCATTTAATTCTCAGAGTCACTGAAAGGGGAGTTTATGTGGATTTGTAAACTTAGATGCCATAATCCTATGTAATATAAAACAGAGAAGGGTACAATACATAAATAATCACCAAACTAAAAGTCTTGCTTAGGTACATGTGTCATCATCAAGCACTGGAAATAGACTTTTCAATTATTAAAACTGAAGGTTATATGTTTGTCCCACCTCCAACTCACAAAAAAAAAAGTTTTGTCCAACGCAAGGAATATCACTTAAGTAATTTGCATTTTCTTTCCCACTGAAATATCAGGATGCCTGCACATTTTCATCAGAAAAGCACTTGAAATACAGCTTTTGTTCTTGCAGCACACAAATGGTAGGAGGCTCCCCTACCCCCAAAACAACAAACAAATGAACATTTGTACAAACCAAGGAATACCACAGAATTAAATGTGTATATATACTTTCCACACAATTATCAGAATGTGTAGATATTTTCAACAGAACAATCAATTTATGTTTGTCAACCACCTCACACTGAGCTCATCACTCCCTTGCAGGTGGGCCTGGGCCATCTCAGATGCATAACCCCTCTGACAGTGACACGTACATTACATTCTCTCCAATCACAATAGACAATTGTAGCGTACAATTTTAACAATAATAGTTGTGCTGAAAATTTATAAGATATCTGAGAAATGTAAAGGGCTGTCAAAAATACTCGTGCCAACAGTGAAGTATAAGAAGTACATTCACATAAAAGTTTCATTTTTTTCTGGATATATAAATTGATTTGTAACATACTACAAAATCTAGAATCTACCTGAATAATACAAACATACCTTAGCAATATTAGAAACATTCTATGTAGATAAATGACCTTTAAAGTAATCTTCTGTATTGTCCAAATGCACAAGTCTTCTCACCTTCAAGTTCCCTTGCTACACTGTCACCTTTTTATAGTGTAGCTTCAGGCCTCTGAGCACAGTGAAGATGCAAATTCAGTGTGAACTCATTAGAACTGCTGAATACCAAACTTCTGACTTTGTGCAGCAGATGTAAACATAGTGTAGGCTCTATGACACTGTTAGTTGCTAATGGCCTGCAACTGTGATTTATTAGTGGGAGAAGGAATACACAACAACAATTCACATAACCTTCCCTGCAGTGGGTGTGTCACTGAGGATACACTTGCAAAGTGTAGGAATAACATTAGCAAGCTTATAAATGGAACTAAAAAGCACACATTTATCATTTTGTTCAATAGTACACAGACTCTCCTACTGTTGCTGATTAATGTTTATTTGTGATTAATGTTTTTTTTCACTGTCATGTGCTTTTTTATCATACAGTTAAAGAAAGGGCACAAAATGTACTGTAGACTGCATGTCTGAGAATATAGCACAGATAAGAAAAGAATGAGCACAGTATAAAAGAAGACAGAGTTGCAGTTGGTGCAAACATATTCATAAATGGTTGTGTGATCAGTCATTGCACTAAATATGTAAGCCAGACTTGTACAAACAAATAAGAAAGTACAAGTATGGGTCCTGTTAATACTGCAGCAGAAATGGGAATTGCTTGCATGCACATGATTTGCTTTCCTGCTGCAAAGTTGTTTTTGTGGCAAGAAGAGATAACACACTGCCACTGTGTTTTGTAGTTTTATTAGTATGAAAGTTCCGATGAAGAGCTGTGTAAAAATCTTTAACATGTGTTAAAATGTTTTTTATATTTTTTAATATTAATATTTTAATGTAGCACGGCTTAGTGCAAACATGGTGACATATGTAAATAGTTAACATTTTATGGTAGTTGCATTAAGAAGTGCAATTCTTCTTAGCGGCATTGAGTAGCGGTCAGAAGCTTGTATGATAAGAACATCATAAATTAGAGCTATGAATCAACTGTGTGTGTGTGTTAGGTAGACTATGGTTCAAGTCCCATTTTTTTAATGATAAAAGTTAATAACTATTTTTACAATAATAATGTATTTTTGCCTTTGTCTGTCTCAATAGCTCATTGCTCACCTGTGCATAAACACAGCTTATTGCTACAGACAAAAAAAGACATTATTACTTGTAACAAAGATGCATTGTTACTTCTTTCACCTTCCTTCATGTAAACACAGTGTTGTGCAGCAGTCAACACTTTGGACAGTAATGAGCGTAAAAAATATACCTACTGCCTAGCTTTCTTATGGAACAAGGTGAAGGTTCATGGCCAAACACATGTGAGGCAGGGTTCTAATCCAGCATACTCTGAATTTTATTAATGGTGTTCCACTGTAATTTATATAAAAATTTACAATATAAAAATAATTACACATAGCAATAACAATGTCTAGCAGTTGATATCATATGAATTATATGTGTAAATGGGGCTTTCTAATAATTATGTTTCTGTAATTAAATTTTTGTTCTGCCTTGGGATGGACTTCGTACTTTACTGATAGTCATTTACACAACTCACCTAACACAAGTATACCTGTAAAATAGCATCTATATTACAACATTGAAGCTTTAGTTAATCGAATAACTAAAGCTCGATCTTGTAATATCAAAAGCTAAACTTTGTCAAATGGCCAATTCAACCAAGGGAAACACTTCCCTTGGCCAAATCAAAAAAAAAAAAAAAACTTTACATCCGAAATCAAGTGGGGTGCTTAACCCCCTACACCCCCCTACCTAAATATTCCAACTCCGAGATTGCTCCAAATTGGAGAAATGGGCATACTCCACAGAATGGCCAAGGGAAGTGTTTCCCTGGGTTAAATCAGCTGTTCAACAATTTACGGTTTCAATATTACAAGTTCGAACTTTACTTATTCGATTAAGGAAAGCTTCAATCATGTAATATAGAACTGTAAAATACAATATATTGTGTTGTCTAACCCAGAACTTATAAATCTAACCTGAAAATAATACAAGTATATAATCATTTTCAGTATATTGTCACACATTACCCCTACATCACACATGAAAATGCATAAAGCAGGACTTTGTCAGGTCACACACATACTTGGCTAACCACAGTATAGCACCACTCCCTCTTCACTCTGTCTCTATAATTAATGACCAGATCTGGTAAACCTTTCTTTGTGGCAGTGAGGAAAAAGCACCTATGTGGAAGAGTGTGTATTCTCTATTTTACATAGGTTTGAATCCTATACTGTACAAATTACCTTTATCAGTGTGCATGGCCCCACAAAATATGTGTCAAGTCATAAAATGTATACCCCCCCCCGATTTATGTCTTAATTAAAAGTCAAGTCATCTAACTGGTATAGCAGCAAGCATGTGATAAATTAATGCTGTCACATTACCATTCCTATTTCATAAAATGCCTTCCTCTCTATTTGGCAATGTTGCTCTGCATACACCATCACACAAACATGGTTGGCATGGTTGTGCAGGTTTTCACAGTAGCCATATAAAGTGACATCAGAATCTGGTGGAGAAACACTTTAACTGTTGTTGGATGACATGTGCAGATATGGCAGGAGCTGGCAAGGATCGTGCCCAACTCAGAGCTCAAAGATGCAGTGTAGAGGAATCAAGAATATTCATTACACTTTTGGTAAAGCACTACAGCCATAGGCTGCTGCAGGAGGACTGTACCAGGCCTCAATATAAATCTGGGGCTTGGAACAGTCTAGCCAAACTTGTTTCCAGTGTGACTGACATTCCACACACTGGGCAGCAAAGCAGGCATCATTGCAATGACCTGAAACAGTGCAAGCAGGAACAACTTAACTAAAGGATGGATGAGTTTAGAACTGCTGACATCCCACAGTTGTGTAAGTATACAGATAAAGAAATATTAAGTGATGTAGATGGAGATAGCCAAGACTGGTATGCATAAGACTGGTATGCATAATGTCTTCATGTGTCTTTTGCTCTCATTCTTTACTTTTCGGCTGCTCAGGAGATTTCAGTGAACAGGGAGGTGCATGCTGAATGTTTAGAAAGACTCAGACAAGCAAGGGGTATGTATGCAGGAATAATTAACATTATTTTATTAAAATTATTGCTCTTCTACATATTACTAGCAAATTAAGCATGCGTATCTTAACTGTGAAAGCAAACATGCATGCTTTATTCTGTAGCTCAAGGTAATTGTAGGAGTCAAGTATAAAAGTATTTTCAGACGTTGTGGGTATAAATCCCAGAGGCAACAAATATGTGCTAATAAAAATTATTTAATATTAATTTCATCAAAACTGGCCTAAACGCCATGTTGTTAACTTAATATTTATTATCTTTAACAGCATATATGCAATATACGAATATTGCAAGGGTTATTTGGAACAATTGTCAGTCCTATTTTTTAAGTATAGTTAACATAAAAATAAAAATATATTTTTATTGTATTAAATTATTGTATGTGACATATAATTGTTCTAATTATCTTTTTTCTTTTTTCTCTTACCCCATCCCTTACTTTTCTTTTTTATTTTTGTATGTGTGATCACATCATTTTGATGTAATAATTTTATGACAACAAACAAAATTATTTTCAGCACAGGAAGGTAGGCCAACCCCTGTGGCTCAGCCTGTCATCCCTCCAATGGCTGCCACACCAACACTCATCACATCTGGGACACAACCTGGCAGTACTGCTTCTGCAGCCCCAGCAGAACCTGGGCCCTCAACATCAAGTAACATTGCCTCAGCAGCTGATACAGTGGTACCCTCCAGGAATATTAGTGGAAGTGGGGATTTTGTCACCCACCAGAAGCTGCCCGGCATGGTGCATGAGGTCATAGAATGCACCACTTGGGCATGCCTCAGTCATATGGAGAAGTTGCTTGTGGGAATGCAGAGAAAACCCAACTATCAAGCAATCCAACAGGAAAATGAGAAAGTGGACATTGATGACGGTTCTGAGAGTGAGGTCTAGATTGTCACTGTCCCCATGCCTGATAGGCATATGCATCCAATGTCCCCTCCCTATCCCCAATCTTGGTGTGCCCCAACATTTTTTGTCCTGCATCATTCTTATGCCTGTCTTATTTGCACTGTTAGTCTGCACCTACTTCCTTACCTACCCTACTTACCTGATCTTGACATTCATATATCCCTTCTCCAACAATCCTCTCTTTTTTAAATAAAATAAAAAAAAGTGGGCACCTGTCCCACAAAAATTATTGTCTCATAGATAGCACTCCACTTCAAATAGCTGTCTTCTCAACACACTTGATTCAGTCTAATTGGCTGTACAACATGATTGCACTATTGTCACCCATCTGTGTTGTTCATATTACACTGTTGAAGAAGTGCATAGCTATAGTTCTTTTCTAATTAAACCCTGTACATTCCTATATTGGTTCCCCTTTGTTCTTCCCCTGCTTGACCCCCATATCACCACTTTCTCATCTTCCCCATTTTCACACATTTAATATGGTCAAAAAATGAAATCACACACCATACACATGACCAGAAGTGGCCTCTAATAAAACCTTCACTTTTTATCCTCTGCATTTATGTGGAGTTTAGCACTGCATAGCAATGCTGGCTATCCATGTCCAATGGTAAAAACTGGTGAATACTTGCCATCGTCCGCACTAATCTGCTTATCTCTGCACAATGCTGCTTAAACTTGCTGCTCTAAAGGAACACAGAGTTAAAGTAGTGTAAAGGCAGTACACTGAGACATTTACTCTGACAGTTATTTAGACAGCTAAATATATATGAAATGCAAATCTATATGTGTAGTGCTGACATAAATCACTTGACTGTGGTTTATTTTTGTACAGTACTGCACTGTAGTCATTGCTGCTCACATTTGCATGAATTACCAGATTTTCTTATATAATGCCATCCAGACACCATATGTAAAAAAAAAATTAGATTGGGTTGGATTCAAACCCTGTGTCATTTGTGCTCTGAATATGATCTCACTGCTTTTACACCTGCTGCCACAGGAAAAGTTATGCCTCAAGTATACTTTTTTACACTCAGTACTGCCCAAAGTGCTGATGGCCATGCCTGGACACTTAGCTCATTTGCAAGAAGGCAGACAAACCAGTAGAAATAATACTATTTTCCAATTTAAACAGACACCCATGTTTGCTTGTCTTTTAACACCATGCAAATGGAGAAGGCAATAGCAACAGTTCTTATTGTCATAAAAGTTATGACACTACATCTACAATATAAACTGCAGTATGAACACCATGATATCTGTCAGCTATTTCTTCTATAGCTTATATGCATGATTACTTCTCAAGTTCAAGTTGCGTTCATTAAATATGAATTTCGCATGCACAAACACCTCTCCATTATTGTTTAGTGGTGCGCTATGTAAAGAGGTGTTTGGCATATATTACTGTGTTTGTTGCCCAGTTATCCTTCATCCCATCAAAATTGATGTAAAAACACAAACAAAGGGAAGGGACTTGTTATTAACTGAGCACATATTTATTCAGAATCATGTGTGCCCTGCATCCATGCACTTGAAAGTAGATATGTCAGCAACAGGTCTACTGTCAAGTACACTACAAAAATAATTATCACAGCTGTATTGTTACATTATTTAATGCTTTATACTGACACTAGAGAGATTGTCTTATACATGTCATGCATCAATTCCTCACAAGTATTAACACAGCACCAGTGTCACAGGCAGGACTTTAATAAATCAAATATAAGTACTTTCATTACACAATCAAAAGGAACTTCATCAGAACTAAAACCACTACACTACATCACTTCTTTATATTACAAAAAAGGCACCAATAAAAAAAACAAACAATATTAAAGGGCCATTGCCCCAAACCAGTTAAACACAATATAATATAATATAATATAATATAATATAATATAATATAATATAATATAATATAATATAATATAATATAATATGTTACAATGTTGGTTGAAATACTAGTTTTAAAAATTTATATATGACAAAAAAATCAATAAATAACCAACCTCGACTGAAGTACTAAACATCATTTCCATAAAAAATAATAACTTTTATTACAATATCAGCCCTTGATTTCAAAACAGGCTAAATGGATATATAGTCATTTAGACTTGGGGGAACAATGGCATTCAACAATATCTGACAATAAGATTCTCTTTTTTCCACTAAAGTCTCCCAATCACCTTTTTATTGGTGCATTTTTTGTAATATAAGGAAGTGATGGAGTATTGCGGTTTTATTTCTGATGAAGTTCCTTTTTATTTTGGAATGAATGGACTTATATTAAATTTATTAAAGTTCTGCCTGTGACACCGGGTCAGCGTTTCAACTTTATATTAGTTTGTTCTTTATGCTGTTTGAGGTATTATTTACCTTATTAATTCATCACAGTATGAAACAAGTGCATCAATACTTGCATCCAAGCTGTTCATAAAATGTGTGTGTGTGTGTGTGTGTGTGTGTGTGTGTGTGTGTGTGTGTGTGTGTGTGTGTGTGTGTGTGTGTGTGTGAGAAAGACTCAGAGTGTGTAACATACACAGCATATTGAGAAACAGGTGCAGGTATGTTTCAGTTCTGCAACATATATTCATGACAGCTTATTGCATATAGTTTAAATGAAGCTCCCTGGGATTCATGAAGCTTGTGCCAGGCGTAGGCATAGTGCCAGCGGTCTAACACCAAATATGGTCATTGAGCGATTCAGGTAAAAGCTGTTTCCACGTGCACTACCTGCGTATGCCATAGCTGCGCAGCTCCCGGTGCATGTATGCTAATTACCCCAATGCGCAGCAGTGTAGCATGCAAATGAAGGTATATAGCGATTCATGAAGTGGTGCAGGTGTAGCGTAAACATGCAGAAATGAAAACCGAAAAAATGGTTTACATTTTTTCAAACATAAAATCGGAGGCACAACAGTGGATCAAACTCATGTATTATACTGTTAATATATGCCAATGGCTAAATATATAGCCATTGGCATAAAAAAACATGCACAACACATAAAAAAGAACATTTAATGTCATGGCCACACTAACGCAAAGTATAATCGCAGTGCATCGGTGCGCAAATGGGATCACAATGAAAATATATTTATATGTAATAAAACTGCAATGTAACACATTTCATGAATTCCCCATAATAGTCAATGGCACGCATGCTACACCACAACCATGGCGCAAGGGTTGCTAAGGGTCTGTGACAGTCTTCTGTGTGGTAACTAGGAATTAGTAGTCAATGCCATGTGAATGAGACAAGTAATACTGAATCACAAAATCCCCGCCAGGGTAAGGATGTACCTCACAGTGTAGCAGTACAACACCGAGGTCTGGCCAGGAGATAAAGATGATATCAAGAGAGGGGTGTGCCACCTTAGCTGTAAGCACATTGGAGCATTGCTAATCCGGTTTGCCTGTTGCTAAGCAAAGCCGCAGGATAGGGGTGTGGAAGTAGCCATAGCTTTGCTTAGCTGAGAGCACACAAGGTAACTAAAAGTGCATGGGAATGTGGATGAAAACGTGCTCAAAACCTGGCAAACGGCTGTGCGCAGCGTGCACCACAGCTGAAACAGGAAGGATATGGGAAGACAATAAGGAAATGTTGCAGCATGGTAATTGGAGTACAAATGATTAATTAACACCTAGGGATCCACAGTGGGCCATTGACAACAGCTAACAAGGCTGCTAGCAGCTACCTGCAGAACAGGAAAGGGGTGGCGCCGTACTGCAAAGAAGATATACCCCAGGGATTACCTCAGTGTCACTGCTCAACAGAGGCACAGCAAAATAATGGGTATAGTTCCCCATACTAAAGGGGTGGCGTAAGCCACAAAACTATGGGCTAGGCTTGTAAGTGCCCTCGGGCAGATAGCCTAGTATGAACCTATGAACCTATGAACCTATGAAAAGAGAACTGTCACAGCAGAACAAAGCAAACTTGCAGTAGATCAGCTACATAACACATTTTGCTACACAATCCTGGGTTGGGAAAGTATAAAACAAGAAAGCCGGCAGCTGGATGCATGCCTGACAATGGGAGGGGAACCAGGATGAAAAGTGAAGTAAAGGGCAATAGATGAATCATGGCAGCAAAGTGTAATTCAGCACCAAAGGCCCCACAATAGCAGAACTTGCTCTAAAACCCATAATTAAGATACCCTGCGGCTGGAAATGCACATACACACCCAATTACGCCAGCAGCATCCATTGCACAATAGTATAAAGTGTGAAAGCACCTCACACACAATTGTGTATTCCCAGACACTCTGCACCACTGGTGTATACAGACAGGGAACTTTTAATATGTACATGTTAGGGGCTGCCATAGCTTTGATTCACCAACATGTGTTGGAGACTGACGGTGGTGTGGAGGATGATGCTGACAACCATCTCAGGCACTGGAGGAGGAGAAGAGTGTTCAGACCCCGGGTAACCTGCCAGAGGTTACAGGATCTGGAGATAGTAGAGCATTACAGGGTGGACAGGGACACCATACAGCAACTTGTTGAGCTGTGCAGGCCACGCCTCAGAGCCAGAAATAGCAGAGGGGAACCCATCCCAGTGGACATGAAGGTATGTGTAAGCTTGAGAATACTAGCCACAGGTACCTTTCAAAGCCCAACTAGGGATATCATGGGGAATCTCACAGGCATCAGCATCCAGGGTACTCCACCAGTTCCTGGATGCCATGTTACCACATGCCAATGAGCACATATACTTCTCCCGAATGCAGGAGGAGTTGGCCAGCAATACGCATCTCTTCCACTGTGTGGCAGACTACCCGGAGGTACTGGGTGCAATAGACTGCATTCACATACACATCAAGACACCACACGGTGAGCAGGGTAGGCACTACATAAATGGCAAGGGATACCCCTCCATCAACTGCCAGGTCATGTGCAATGCCCAGGGCATTATCATGGATGTGTGTGCTGGCAGGCCTGGACGCTATCTTGACTCCCACATCTGGCATGTCTCACAGCTGTATCAGGTATTTGCCAGGGGGGACATCCCATATGGCCACCTGGTGGGGGATGCTGGCTATGCAGTGGAACCATGGATGATGACTCCCATCAGAAATACACACACACCCATGCAAGAATGCCATTATGAGGTACACGCAGAAACCAGAATCATCATAGAGCACGTGTTTGGGATGCTGAAATCACGGTTCCATTGCTTGGACATATCTGGTGGAGCCTTGCAGTACTCTCCAGGCATGTGTGCCCACATCTTCATAGTATGTGCCATGCTACACAATATGATCCTGTGGAAACAGCTGCAGCAGGGACAAAATGGTGAAGGCCCTCACAGCCCACCACCATTGCCAAGGGCCCCACAGGCACAGAGGGTCTCAGACCATGAACACCCTGTGACAGCCCCAGTAGGCAGATGGAGGCATGCCCATTATGCCCATGCCTTGGCAAAGAGGGAATGTATAGCACACACACTGACAGTGTAGGCACCTACGGACTGACACCCTTCTCCACCTGCACACACAGCAAAAATGGATGGCACACACACACGACCACCTGTAACTTGTCATGTATAGGTGGTCTACTGTGTGCATCCCACATAGGCAGTACTCAACTATTGTACACACAACTGCCAATGGCACAAGCTAAGTCAATACCTGAACAGTAAATTAAGCTATCAGCATGTGTCGATACTGTATGTATAGGTACATAGGTAGGTACATGCCTAACTGCCCAAGGCCATTCATAAGCCTTACCAAAATGTGTCTGCTGTCGCCACCCCATTGATTAACTAACTGTCCCTCTGTGGAGCAGAGGCAATTGCGGGATCCCTGGGGTGTATCCACTGTTCCCCACCCACTCTGCAAGGATTCCCTGGAGTGTTAGTGAGGGGCTCTGTATAATGTAATCAGGGATATAGTTCCAAATCATGGGGAGTACCCATGACAGGAATCTGTCACTCCAGCATCTTCCAGTTATGGTTGTGGCAAGGTGTAGCTCATTACAGTGTGTGGCTCACTGTGACATGGATTCCCATAGGTGGAACATATCCATTAAGCCTGACTTGGACACAGCTTTGTTGGCCAGCAAATATCATCTCTGAGTAAACGAGATGCCACTGAGTAATGCAAGAGTTTATGCAGTCTGGCAGCATAGGACACATGTCTGAGGGCATTATCCCTCTTAGTGAGGTACATCCGTGGCCCTTCCAGCTGTTGGATGTGTCTTCTGAGGTACATCCAAAATGGGTTATCATACTCGATGATGGGATTGATGAGTAATGAGTAAAGGGGCACAATAACCTAAGTCTGTTTAGATGTGAACCCTTAAGTAATGAGATGGCCTACATAGATGGATGTCCTAACTACTTCGCAGATATGATTGTTAAAGGAGAGATCACTATGTAATGTAGTCCCCACATACCCATTACATTGTCTGAATTATAGTGTCTGCCACTCATGTGTTAATATGTTTGTGTGTAGTTTCCCAAAATGGAATGACCATGCAGTATGTGGCCTTTAGCTGGAGGCCATGACTCTGACACCTTGTGTTGTTCTATGTGAGGCCCCTTGAAGGACGTCTATGACAGCTGGACTTTCAGTTATGGCTCCCAGTCTGCAGTAATTGCCAGACACAGCCTGCTGTAGTCCACCTGTGTTAGCCCATACCTCTGAGAAGTATATGGCAAACAGTAGGGGTCTCTGGACTGAGACCTGTAGGCCACCATATGTGACTGGTCAAGAGTTGGAATTGGAGGCTGCTAGGCTTACCATGTGGGTTCTGTGTGTAAGCCTGTTGGCAAACCAACCTGTGATGTATGGGTGTATGTACTGGCTGGTGAGTGTAGAAATAATACCTGAGTGGGGAATGGTGTCAAAACCCTTGGCGAGGTCCAGGTAGTATGTGTGAACTACCACACCCCACACCTAAAGTCTAGGTGACTGTAAGATGTCAAATAGGTTCAGTAGGCAAGATCTGCATTCAATCAAGCTGACCTGGGTTGGGTCAAGTGTCTGGAGGTTACCATTGTCTATGTTAATGAGTGCCATGAGGATGCGCTCCATAGCCGTGCAGATCAGGCCACTCAGGCTTATGGGGTGGTAGTTACCATGGTCAGTTGTGTCACTACCTTGGTGGAGTGGAATAACTGTTGCCATGCACCAGGAGGAGAGGGTTGTCTGTGTACATGAGGCAATTGCTGCATTGCCCCAGTATGCCCAGATTCACCAGGTGGACAGGAGAAATCACCGGAAGCTGACCCATGGACATGCCTGGTTTGGTGCTTTTTTTTTTTTTTGCAAAGTACAGGAGCTGTTTTCCCTTACCTTAGCAAGGTACTTTGCAGTTATAGGCTGTTTAGTCCCTATGATTAATTTCGCCTTATTAACAAGGAGAGTTGAGGGCTTGTGTCAGTTTAAGGCTTCCTAGTGCTTTCCAGCAGGTATTAGAGCAAGTGCTAGTCACAGGGATGCTTAAAGGTAAGATGAAAAAAATGCACAGTGCAGTGTGCACTAGAGAAGTTAGATGTGAAAGCAGGTAACTTAAGTTTTACCTGTTTAAAAAGTTAAGGTTTAGTGGAGAGTTACTATTTTTAAAACAGCAAGATGGATCAAAAGGGGTGGTCACTTTTGTATTCTGGTACTATGGAATACAGTAGGATGGCCAATACATTTAAATAGTTGAAGGGGAGGGATTTCTAAAATGATGATATTGTGATTACGCACACTAGCTAGTGAAATAGAGAGGAAATTAGATATATGGTCAGATTAACATAAGAGGCAGGCAACTTGAAAGGCAGTGGTATTTAACAAGACAACTGTAAGATTGTGGGAAAAAAAAAAAATTCTGCCTGATTCATAAGAGACAGAGCTGTGATCTCTTTTGAAGTTTTAACATGCAGTTAAAGCAGAATGCAAATAAAACACAAGATAAAGAAAACAAATCACAGTATTCAAAATATAAAAAGGCAATAAAGTAATACAAAATACAACAAATAAAAGCAAACTAACCTTTCCTTCACAGCAAAGTGTAGCAGAGTCTGGATGAGCCTTTCTGGTAAAGCTCTAAAATGTTTTATTTTACCCCTTAAATAGAAGGTTTATTTCCTAGCTCCACCCCCTCAGTTCACAAATGATTAACTTTAAGTGACCTCTTCTATTTATGAATGAGTCCTTAATTGAGCAGTTATAATTTCTGCTTTACATGTTACACAGTATACCTTAACCACAGCTTGCATATATAGGTAGTACTCCACAGAATAATAAACATTTGGAACACACATAAACCCATGTGTGCTGGAGTACAGTTAACAGACAATGTAATGTTATGTAAGCACATAGTGAGATGTTACATCACTGAAATGTATATATCCTGAGTAGTTAGCAGAAGTGGCCATATTTGCATGCACAGGTTGTAGGATGTAAAGTTTGTTTAACTGTGTACAACCGCTGGTATAATGTTGCATAAACACCATTAAATCTGCGTACAACTGCTTAAATTAGCCTTATTCTATAGTAAAACATGTCTAATACATTGCAGGTGTTGAACCCTGGACCATGCACACCATAGTCATGGGACCTAACACTAAGCCACCTAATCTGTATACATGGGACAGTCACTTTGTGTACATATGTACAGTACATTGTAATGTACTGTAATGTGTGAATCGGCATAGACAAGTCTACATATGTATAAGTGTTACAAATTAATACTAAAGATATATATATATATATATATATATATATATATATATATATATATATATATCTATATATGCATGTGTGTGCACATAGATAGAAATATGTGTGTGTGTATATATATATATATATATATATATATATATATATATATATATATATATATATATATATATTTATATACAATATATATATATATATATATATATATATATATACATATATATATATATATATATATATATATATATATATATATATATACATATATATATATAAATATATATATATATAGATATATATATATATATATATATATATATATATACATACATCTATGAACACACTTTGTGACACAGAAACATATGCAAAACACACGCAGCTCTGGTATTATAACTATTAATATAAACCTAATTCCTCATAGAAGCAATGGTTGCTGTGTATGTGGAAATTGGTGTGGGGGAGGACTGCTGGCTAATGTAATATGCATCAAGGAGGGCATGTGTCGGATGTTCATTACGTGAACTGGAGGGGTACACATAGAGTATGGGCACGATGTTAAAAGGGCACAAGACAAGAACCATTATCATCCATAATACACCCTGTCAGGTCACATTTCAAACTGACCTCAACAAACATATGAACGTTAATAGGTATCATACATATGTACACCAACTGACTTGCACATTTCTTTGCAGTAGTGAGGAATGGCTGTAGTACATTGTACATACTAAACACCATAAAAGCTGTACATATCTCAGATGCCTCAGTGGTAAAGCCAGTGACTGTGGTGTTCATGGTCCCGGTTTCAAGACCTGCAAGGACTGTTATGTTATTTTGAGGTCCCGAATAAGGGATGTTGGATGCAGGTTAATAAAGCACTTTTAAGCGGATATTAGCAGGTTATTGTGCCAGTAAGCAGCGCTTAAACATGACTACACGGATAAGCACCACATAGGTTTAACCTTTGCTGAACATCGCGCAGACCATGGGCAAAGCCGCCCACAACCGCTGAAATGTGTGTTAATCACCCTTGCACTACCAGTGCCTGCTCTGAGAGGTAAAATGACCACTGCCAGGATTAGAACACGCAACCATGTACTCAATCTTCACAATAACCTAACACTAAGCTACCTGAGATGTACCAACGGCAGTTATGTATTCTGACAGGTTAAAAAACAAAAGGGAGGATTGTGTGGAAATAGGACAAACCGCCATGTACCCAATGAAAGGTGTATGCTATATATATATATATATATATATATATATATATATATATATATATATATATATATATATATATAAATCAACATATATATATATATATATATATATATATATATATATATATATAGGGAGAGAGAGAGATATATGTCGATATATAGGATATACATATATATGTAGATATATAGATAGGTTAACAACATCTACACAACCATGAAGGTACATATAAATGGGATACCTACCAAATACTGAATGCTTGACATACCGACATGTGTAATCACAAGGCTTAAAGACCAAAAGACAACAATACCGAAACACCAGAAGCACGAGTTTTAAATCTCGATGTTAAGGGACATTTAGTTAGTGCTTCTGGTGTTGCAGTTCCGGTAGGTTACTGTGTGTAAGTGTGTTTCTGAGGGCTGTAGTGTGTGTAAGTGTGTGTTCTGAGTGTGGTATGTGCCCCTGGGGGACTGTAATGTGTGGGTGTGAGTTTGCTTTGTGCGTCTGTTTGTGCGATCTCGGAGGTAAAATATTAAAGTAGGGGGTGTGGGGGGTGTGGGGGGGGCTTACCCACCTGCTCATATGTAGTGTAGGATGGTTTGTTTGGATGTGGTGGGTAGCAGTGTGTGTGTGTGTGTGTGTGTGTGTGTGTGTGTGTGTGTGTGTGTGTGTGTGTGTGCGTTTTCCGTGTTTGTGTTACTTTTGCGAGTTTGACTGTCATGAGTTTGAGTGTTCGGTAATGTGGGGTTTGGGAGTCTTGGCCCGGTACTGTGGGCATCAGAACTGTGTGTGTTCGGGATTCCGTAGGTATACAGCGGTTGAAGTGTTCATATATGAGTATAACATGGACCATAGCAATCACACATTCCGCCACGACCAAACTTTATGAACAAAGGATATGGCGAGTACTATTACAAATATGTGCTATGGACATGAGCCAAAGATAGGGTTACCACCTGCCCCACTTTGAGAGAGACAGTCCCTCTTTGGGCGGTTGTGTCCTGACCAAAAATATTAAAAATGGCAAATGTCCTGAGATTGCAGGGCATAATTATGTCCCATATGTAATGTAATAGTTGCATAAAATTGTTATTTCTGTATCTAAAATACCTACATGTTACAAGAAACAGGATAAGCAACTAAACTGCTACAAGAATAAGCTTTTATTTAGGCAAAAATGGAAAGTTCTATCCTTTGTACTTACCGTGGGTTTGTGTCGGTCTGTAAAATCTGATGTGTGCCCCGGAAATGTCCCACTTTGGCCATTTGAAAAGGTGGCAACCCTAGCCAAAGGGAGTCAGTCACCAACACAACTCCAATGACTGCAAATACCTATGACAGAAATACACAGACAGCTTTCATGTAGCAACACGTTATTACATTCCGATGAATTGCCGAAAGGATTCAAGGACGAACATCACCTGCATGCTATATAGGAACCAATTAACAGTGCCTTAATGAATCAGCCTGCAATTACCATAGTATTAGTCCACTAAAGGATAGGTGTTCAAATAGGAAAGGAACCCTCACACACATATTGAATATGTATAAAAGCAGTTCCTACACACCTGCATCTGCTATGTACACCCACAAACAGCTCCCCCACACCCAAACCAATTACAATACAAACTGTAATAACATCACACATCATTCACTCACTGTACGACATCTGCAGAAGCCTTAACATACGTTGTCAGAGACACACTAACATGGCCCTATGTGAAAAAGTTGCTGTTACACAATGGAACAGCTGCTGATGTTACAGGGTTTGTTTGCACTAATCCCATTTCAAAGGGTTGTGTGTACATCAG
>NC_056732.1:774919745-774959745 GCF_019279795.1 Protopterus annectens
AAAGGCTGGAGTGTCACATTTACAGGGTGATGCTTCCCCTCCTGGACAGCCCCCAGCACTGCCTCCTTTGCAGCTGTTTAGGTGGAGTGGTGGCTGCCCATGGCTGGGGACCTCCGTCCCACTGTTCCCATAGGCTTGTGAATGCCGAACACCCATCCCCGTCCGAGGTGTATCCCCCCCACATGTGTCATATACCGACCCTGTATGCTGTCTTGTCTGTGATCCTACCCTATCTATCCTCCACGGCCATACCTACTCTCCTTCCCCCACATCCTACCCTCACCCTATGGAGACATAAGGCAAATCAGCTCCTAGGACCACATCTGCCCTATACATAGCTGTCCATTTCACACACGTGCCCACTGGACACATGTAACCCTTGTAATATGCATAACGACATACTCCTGTTATCCTCACCCCTGTCCCTCAGACGCACGATCCTGGTATGCACATCACTCCTAAATGGTCCTGGTACTCATGATGAGGATGACTCCATTATACACACAACACTACCTGTCCCTCTATGGTTACCCCATTTACCCTTATCATGAGGATGATGTTGCAGACAGCACCTTGCAAGAGTACTGTTTACACATAATGATTGGACAGGTACTGTTGTGTTAATGTACATTACATGCACAGAGTGATGTATACGGCCAATGTATAACTGTTTGCATGTATGAATGACGCATGTCTGTCTGAGGGAGTCTTGAGATTACATAGGACAACACCACTACATAATACAGGCATCTCTGGTGTTTCCCTTTTCATTCGTTTGTAATGCTTTGTTGCCACATGGTATGTTCCTGATATAACTCTATAAATGTATGTAACTGTATGCTGGACATAAACACTCACATATACATCTATATGATGGGATACATTCCTATACTGTTGAATGACTGTGCTGTATGATATGTTTGTGGTACTGTCCGTTGTCTGTATATCTGCCATGGTGTATTGGTAAATCACATTAGCTGCGTGTGCAGGGTCCTGGTTCTGAGCCTTGCATGAGGCCATTTATTTTGTTGCAGGGCAGAACAAGGCCATTGGATATGGAGGGAGTAAGGCACATTAAAGCAGTTGTGAGCGGGTGTGCATGGGTTTGTGCAGTGTTAAGCAATGCTAACCTCTGGTTACAGCTTCTTACACTCAGTTAGCCTCTACATTGCTTTACCAATGCAATACTCGCATACTGGTAGCCGAACAGGCTTACACCTGCTCGGTCCTGCACTTACAAATGCACCAACATTGGTGCTTTCATCTGACACTCACACCCCTGGATGGGAGCGAGGACCACAATTTTACCTTGTAATGCCTATTACATTGGATTACATGCCTACAGTATCAGGAATGGCTGCCCATTAGGCAACGGCATGCCATTCGGCTGTACGGAATCAGTGGCCTGTCCAGTGATTTATTCATATTATTTGTGTATTCCTCTTACAATCTGCACCTGTCTGGCTGATACATGGAAACTGAGACTCTTCAATACAGACAAGTAATTGGGTTTTGGGACCCACATCTGTCGGCCGAGTCATGCTACCGCATACCTATTATAGGGTTGCCACCTTTTCAATTGCCCAATGTGGGACTTTTATATAGAAAGGTCAGATTTTGCAGGCAAAACATACCCACAGCAAGTACAAAGGAAAGAACTTCACTGTTTTTCCTAAATAAAAGCTTATTCTTGTAGCATTATAGTTGCTTATACTGTTTCTTATAACATTTAGGTGTTTCATAGGTTCATAGGTTCATAGGTTGGTACTAGGCTATCGGCCCTAAGGCCTATGCAAGCCTAGCCATAACAATTCCCTGGAAATTTTTCCCAAACAATATTTACTTCTCTGGACCCCTGTCTAGCAGGGAGACTGACATGATCCCCGGGGTGAATTTCCTATCTCCCATCCAATCATCAAGGTTCCTTTTGAAGAGGGCCAATGAGGCACTCTGCTTGACATGTATGGGCAGTCTATTCCAGAGTATGGGAAGTCTCTGGGTCAGGAACCTATCCCTCCAGCATGTTTTGTTCATTGTGATGATAAGGTTTAGATCCCTGGAGCATGTGGCTCTGAGGGATTGGGATTTCTTTAAGTGGAGCATGTCCAGCAGCTTAGGATTTGACATGGCCTTGTATGTTAAGCAGAGATCGCCTCTGAGTAGACGATATGCCACAGAGTATAGCTAGAGTTTTTTTAGACGGTCAGCATATGGCATCTGCTTTAAGCCTGTGATTCTTTTAGTAAGGTATTTATGTTGCCTTTCCAGCTGTTGCAGATGTCTTGTGAGGTACATACCAAATGGGGCATTATACTCTATAATGGGTCTAATGAGGGATGAGTACAGTGGGACAATGACCATCTTTTTTCTGGATGAAATGCCCTTAGTGATGAGGTGTGCCATGTAGAAGGATTTCCTGACTGTTGTGGCAATGTGGTTATCAAAAGTGAGACCACTGTCCACTTGTGTCCCTAAGTCTCTCATCACACTTTCATTGTTTAGTGTCCTGCCACCTATGTGGTAGTTCATGGATACATGTTTTTTTCCAAAGGGGATGAACTATACATTTCTTGGCATTAAGCTTGAGCCCATGGCTCTGGCACCAGGCATCTGTTTCTGTAAGGCCCTTTTGTAAAATATCCACATAATTTGGGGATTCAATAATGGCTCCCAGTTTGCAGTCATCTGCAAACTTTGTTAGCCAGAGTCCCTTAGTGTTGGCCTGTACTTCAGAGAAGTAGATGCAAAACAAGAGTGGTCCCAGGACTGAACCCTGAGGTACTCCACTCGTCACTTGTCTGGAGCTGGATTTGGGGTCGGCTACTATTACAGTCTGGGTTCTGTCAGTAAGCCAGTTAGCAACCCATCGAGTGACGTAGGGATTTATGCCCAGCTTAGTAAGTTTATCTATGATTCCAGATACAAAATAATTGTTTTATGCAACTACTACAGACAATATAGGAAAATCTTTGTCCTAAAATCTCAGGGCATTTGCCATATTTTCGATTATTTTGCAGGACACAACTGCCCAAAGAGGGACTGTCCCTTGCAAAGGTGGACAGGTGGTAACCCTAACCTATTATTCTATCATCTTTCTAAGATAGTCAGCGGAATAGGCACTTTCTGACACTATCAGACCTCTCATACGAATGAGGAAAAAATGAAGACTGAATCAGGGCCACTGCATAACAACATCAGGGACACATTTAGAAATTTGGTGCTATTACCTGACACACTGACAGACACAGAGCATATGTATTCATACACATTGTCTGAGGTACATGCTGTTTATGACTCTTAAATGTTGTTATTCATTACGTGTATTCCACCACCTTTCCTCCTAATATCACTAGTTCTAGGAGGGTTTAGTTGGGACAGAGTTAGATTCTGAGTTGTAATCAGGGACGTCCCTGGTAATCGGGGACAGTTCAATGGTATGGTCCCTATGTGTTCCCCCAATGGTTTACGGACTATCCAGTGGATGTGCTCTTAGGGGTTGGGAGGTATGGGTGTCTGCTATACCCACACCAGAATATTACTTACATCCATGGGGTGGTCCTAATATGGCTCTGCCAGCCAACACCTGCATGCCTAGGCCCATAATCACATACCCATAGTTCCCCTACCTGCCACTTCTCTATAGCATTCATCCTTACTGTGGGCGCAGGTGGGGTATAAACACACCACTACACACTGCCCACTCTCCCTGTGTTGGGACACATGTCGTACGTTGTGTCGACCCATGTGTTATCAGGCTTGCACAACCTACTGGTCCGTGTACATCTACAGCCTAGTTGGAGAAATCATTACTGGGACTGCCTCCGATCATTAATTTTTGGTGTCCCACAAGGGACATCGATGTCTATGTTTCAAGTGTAGACCTTGCAGATCTCTCCCACTGGTAGTTTCCTGCCGGTGGTCTGGGAAGCAGTGGTGTGTTTACCTTTATTGTGTGTCTTTATGTCTCACCGGCCTAGCTGGGGGGCTGGGGGGTGATGCAACGTGTTAAACGTTTGTTTATTGGACCTCCCACCAACATATGCCTGGCCTGTGAACATATGTTACTTGTAACTGCTGTATCATATCCTAGCTATATACATGTGTATATTTACTGTAACATATATATATATATATATATATATATATATATATATATATATATATATATATATATATATATTTACATTAATATATACAGATATATCTGCATATGTATGCATACATGTGTATTTATATCTTGCTGTCTATATATATATATATATATATATATATATATATATATATATATATATATATATATATATATATATATAATCTAATGACATATGGGTCTATGGTTGTCTGCATATGTATATATTCATATCATTCTTTCTCTGTATGTATACATTCGTACTACGGTGAGGGAGAGGCATATCCCTATCTCGCTATGGGTAGATATACACACATATAGCTCTACATATATACGTCTACATCTGGTTATTCCGTTCTTTGCCATATAGATTACACTTTGCTTTAGTGGGTCTCGCAGTGGGTGTGGCTGCCTCTGCCCAATGAACACATTCGCTTGCATCCCTAGGGCTGTCCATATTGGCCAACATCAGCCAACACCTGCACACCTAGACCCATAAGTAGCTACTCATAGTTCCCCCACCCTCGCCTCTTCGACAGCACCCATCCTTACTCTGGGACCTGGTCAGTTCTGGACACACTACTACATGCTGCCCACTCTCCACTTCACGGGACCCATTTCATAAAATTGTCTCAGCCCATGGGTCATCTGGGTTACCCACCCTTGTATTCTGAGTCTGTATACACCACGGACAAAATGGATGATCTATCACATTTGTATGGTTTGGCCAATTTTTGGGGTGTCCTGCAAGGGACACTCCAGTATGTGTTCCATGATTAGAATCCACAGGTGCACTGTGTACCCCCCCAGTTGTATCCTGCCTGTGGTCTGGGGAGCAGTGGACACTTTACATTGATTGTTTGTATATTTCCTGTGTCCGGCTGTTGCGTGTCATGTTTCTTGCCTGGGCTCCTCACTTCCATTGGCCTAGCCTGTGAACATATATCATTCCTGTGTGCTGTTTCCCATAATAGCTGTATATCTCTGTATATCTATGCACACACGCACACACACACACACACACACATATATATATATATATATATATATATATATATATATATATATATATATATATATATATATATATAGAGATGTGTGTGTGTGTCTGTAAACCAATACATACCCCGTGCATACACACTTACACATGTGTAATGGTGTTTATATATGCTTCACCTTCATACTAGTGCCTTATTCATTATGACACTGACACTTCACTCCAGTTTTCTTGTAATCAGTATTTAGCACGTTATACAGCGGACAGATGTTGCAATATGTTCATGTATGGATTACCGATGGTAACTGGAATGTGATACAGTGTGATTCGGTATGAGAATGTCTGTTCATTAGGGGGTTGCTCTAATAAATGCACTATTGCTGTGCTGCTCCATATGCATATAAACCCATATATCCATGGCTCCTGGTTCCCCAAACACAGCACAATGCCTCACTAACACTGCTGTCATCCATTCTCCTGCTGGATTTGCGGTGTATCAACACCACTACACACTGGCCACACGCTACTCCTATAGAGCCATCCCATCGGTTTACTCACTCCACGTATCCTCAGAACTCCCATATATTTAGTCCGCAAACATTGATGACGTGAGCGACCAAGGAATACTATTTGCAATTATTGGGTTGCCCCACATGGAATACGCATGTGTTTATGGCAAGATTAGACTTTATACTTTATTACATCCATTAAAATAAAACTACAATTCATTAATATGTATGACTATGTGGTATCGCACACGTTACTCATGGGAGCCTAGTTATGTACGTGTTCAGCGTATTTCTTTTACAATTAGACTGGTTAAGTACTTGGCGTTGCCATACCGGGCAGATCACAGGAAAGATTCCATGGGTGGGGAAGCCCTCACATTTGATTACTGTCAGCACAGCACTGACTTTGGACACTGTAAACACCTCTGCGTTCTAGCAGTTTCGTCCCAAATCTCTTCTGCACAGCCTATTATTCCATGTACTGTCAACGTTTGTTTGTGCACATTCCTGTTTTTTATGTCTACAAATGGAATGCATGTGTTACAGAGAATGTACTTCTACATATTGTTGTCTGCATGTGTGTATGCATATATACCTATTACGAACTCACTGACCTCCACGGGGTGGTCCAATTAGAACCAGGCCATCCAACCCTGGCACGCCTGGATCCATAATTTCATACCCATAGTTCCTATACCCCTCCCATGTTCAACTTACATGTGTAACTTCCATTATCCACTTGTTATCTCAGCCATGACACACCTCCAGACATTGCCCTCTCCAGAGCATTAGGCGCCCTACACATATGTTGTCCTGCCTCATGTATTCTCAGGCTCTCCCGCCATTTAGTCTTTGAACATACCTGCCCTTGCTAGGGTTATAGATTATGGCCTTATGCGCTTTAGAATTTTTGGTAGTCCCATCAGGGACTACTCTCTGTCTGTGTGTAAAGTAGACTTAGCAATTCAATGATGTTACTCCCACTGGTAAAACCCTACCTGTGGTGTGAGTAGCAGTGCACCGCTCACTCCTGGGCAGCTTTTGATGACATACACTGGCAGCACTATATAATACCATAGTTGCTGTTGACTCCCTTCACATCCCTTGTCTATGCTTTATTGTTATGAAGTTCATTCTTTATATGTATATATATATATATATATATATATATATATATATATATATATATATATATATACACATACACACACACACATATATATTATGTGTGTGTGTGTGTATATGTGTGTGTGTGTATATATATATATATATATATATATATATATATATATATATATATATATATATATATATATATATATATATATATATATAGATATGTATATATATTACATCTGTACATACGTATATACATTATTATGCTGGGCGCTGCTTACACCCGCGCAAGCGCACTCGCATATGCTTACTGTGTGTTACATATGTTTGCTGTCGCTTATTTGTGCTTACTTGTGCCTTATTCATTATGATAGTACCACTTTGATTGGATTGAAGGGATATGGTTAATAGTCCCATGCGATACTCACATTCACTTTTACATGTTATAATGTTGGTTTTACAGCAGAACAACATTCATTCTACAAGGAAAATGATATTTGCTATAGTCGAACTTGAACCGTGAATAACTGTTCGTTAGGCGGATGCTCTAACCACTACACTATTGGTGTTCTGCTTCATTTATATGTATACCCATGGTTCATAGTTACCCGAACACACGCCTCAACACTTCACTAACACAGCAGGCATCCATTCTCCTGTTGGGAAAACCACACTACTACACATGCGCCATTCCCTACTGCTCTGGACCCATGCCGCATGTTGACTCACTCCAAGTATATTCAGACCTCCCAAGCCTATAGTCCAGGCACATACGTTTGAATGATTGTCAGGTTGTTCATATGGTTATCTGGGTTTAGGCTTGTCCGACTGAGGACCGGGACTGCCCTGTACCTGTTTGAAAGTCAGATTTAGCACGTGGACAATGTTACTCCCACTGTTAGCATTCTACCTGTGGTTAGAGATGCAGGGATTTTGCCCACCACTGGCCAGCTTGTTATGTCAGCACTAGATAATACGGGTGTTCCTCTGCTGTTTTCCTTCGCATTCGTTATGAATGCTTTTTTGTCCCCATGTTCGTTCTGTAGATATATATATATATATATATATATATATATACATATATATATATATAGATATATATATATATATATATATATATATATATATATATGTATATATATATATATATATATATATATATATATATATATATATATATATATATATATATAGATATATGTATATATGTATATCTATATGTATATATATATATATATATATATATATATATGTATATTTATGTGTGTGTGTGTATATATATATATATATATATATATAATGTGTGTACATACACATGCATATACATCTATATGATTTAATTACTTTGATCATACTGTTGAATGACTGTGCTGTCTGCTATGTTTGTGATAACATCAAAGTTAGGTATAACTGCCGTGGCTTAGTGGTAAAACATATTGATTGTGATGTGTAGGGTCCTGGCGTCGGGCCTGGCCGACGCAGTTTATTGTGTTACTGGGCAGAACAAGGGCCGTTGGACAGAGGGTGAGTACAACACTTTTCAGCAGCGGTTTTCCGTTTAACCGCCGTTTCCCGTCACCAAACACCTTCTGTATTCTTACTGTGATACATCACCCCAGTTCACATTTCAATGGTATTATATCATTATACAGCATAAAATTAGCAAGATATGCTCGTATACGGATTATGCATCATAAATGGTGTGCGCTGCAATCAAACCGGCAACATCTGCTCGATAGGTGAATGCTCTAACCACTACACTATTGCTGTGCTGCTTCATTTGCATGTATACCCATGGTTCATAGTTACCAGAACAAACACAGCACAACATCAGTAACAGGCAGTCATCCATTCTCAGGTTGGAAATAAAGCACACCACTACACATGCGCCACTCCCTATTGCTCTAAACATGTCCTGTATGTTGGCTCACTCCAAGTATATTCAGACGTCCAAAGCTTATAGTCCTGGGACATACACTCATATAATGGTCAGGGTGTTTTATTTGTCTTCCGGTTTTCAGCTCATCCGAATCATGACTGGTACTGCCCTGTACCTGTTTGAAAGTCAGACTTAGCATGTTGACATACTTAGCTCCACTGTTAGCATCCTACCTGTGGTTGGAGATGCAGGAGGTTTGCTAACCTCTGGGCAGCTTGATATAACAGCACTAAATATTATGGGGGGTTCTGCTGCTGTTTCCCTTCACATTCGTTATGACTGCTTTATTGTGACCATGTTCATTCTTCATGGATATACATATCTATATATCTATATATATATATATATATATATATATATATATATATATATATATATATATATATATGTGTGTGTGTGTGTGTGTGTGTGTGTGTGTGTGTGTGTATATCTCTGTACATACACATGCATATACACCTACATGCTTAATTACATTTCCCATACTGTTGAATGACCGCCACTTACTGTCGCGCATACCTGCTTACGTCACCTTAATCACCCTATATCTGACTGCCATTATTGTGGCCATCATATAAAATTAGCCCTTGCATGGCTTGGACCCGGGAACAGGAACACCATAGTCACTGGTTTTACCACTAAACCATCCATGATACATTCTGTATGGATAGTAATTAGGATATATGACTTTACTACAGCCATTCCACGGTACTGGCAACAAATGTGACAGTCGGGTGTTGTACATATGTATAGTACATGTTACTTTTCATATGTTTTTGAGAAGCATATGTATACATTTGCAAGTATACATATTTATGAAATGGACACATACTTGACAACTACTTATATGCATGTATGTGTGATGTGTAGCTATGCGAATATAAGTATGTACATTTATAGATATGTGACTACATAACTGGAGTTATACATGGCCATGTATATGAACAACTGCATACGGGAGGTACCTGTACTGTTTGTATACAGGGGTTGTGTGCATCATTACGACAAGGAACCTGGACAGGGTATACAATTTGTGGATATGTACTATTTGGAAGAAGGCTATGGGGAAGCTTCATGAGAACATGTGAGTGGTATAAATTCCTGATAATGCAAGTGGGGAGATGTGCATCACGGTCAGGTGTTTAATCCCGGGTCGTAGGTTCTGCAGGACCAGCTGGAGGCTGATCAGGGTTGTGGACAACTACTGCTAATGCAACTTGTGTCTGATTGTCTACGGGCTGGACATCATGTCATGCCACCAAGTCTAATCTTTAGAACAGACACTTATCACATGAGGGATGGCCAAAAATTGTAGACACCAATGACTCCAATTCTTTTGGCTTTATGAAAATGAGGGAGAGTTATACATGCAAGGGATACCTAGTTTGCAAGCCTGAGACTGCCTAAGGTGAGACTGCCTACTAGATATGGGTAGGGGGCACTATGTGCAGATATGGCTGCGCCAAGCTAGCAGCCCGAGTATGGGTGGTTTTGGTGGACATTCAGCAAGAGGGGGTGGTGTGCTGTGGAGGGGATGATGGGTATTCAATTATGTATCCAGGTGTGTTGGGATTGGATGGCTCAGTTCAGGCCAGACCATTATGTGGGTGTGAGCCGGTAATGTTTCTGTACATGTGTATTGCACATTTTAATGTTCATATGTTTGTGGGATTGTGTTCTGCAGTATGGCCTGCCAGGGTGTATTGCGGATGCGAATGTATGTTCTTAAGGTTTCCTTTCTGATTCACCCACCGCTCCATCGTACACCTCCAGTTCACCTGTTGTACATCTGACCCAGTCTCCCCTTGGTGAATTATTACATTACCCATCACCACCACCCCCCATATTCCACACACACCATCCATCCCTTCTCTGGTTGATGGCGCATGGCACAGACAACAGAACATATTGCATACTCTAAATATCTCTAGTACCAATATGGTTGTGAGGACAACCCTAGAATATTTGATCTTCCACATGCTGTACTTCACACACATAGGTACATGCAAATACTTATTTTTCACGACATGGTAGGTAGACCCAGGTAATACCCATTTATCTTTGGGCCATCCAGACAAGGATGACTTGAACCACAAATGGGCAGATATTGAGCGAATGCTCCGACCATTGGTATGGTTGCCACCTTTTCAACTGGCCAAAGTGGAACATTTTCGGGACACACATCAGATTTTACAGGCTGGCACATACCCATGGTCAGTACAAAGGATAGAACTTTACTTTTATGCCTAAATGGAAGCTTATTCTTCTAGCAGTTTAGTTGATTATTCTGTTTATTGTAACATTTAGGTATTTTAGATACAGAAATAACTATTTTATGGAGCTATTACATAAAATATGGGACATAATTATGTCCTACAATCACAGGACATTTGCCATTTGTAATATTTTTGGTAAGGACACAACTACCCAGAGAGGGACTGTCCATCACAGAGTCGGACAGGTGGTAACCCTAACCATTGGGTTAGGCTTAGCAAACGGCAGCGGTGTGCAAACGCGCTGTGTTTCGCTTCCACTTGGTATAACAATCAACACTACAATGGAATACGGGCACAGGGTTTTAAATGTCATTTGTTTGAGGGATGGGGGCTCAATATTCAGCTACGTGCCTTTGTGTTTACTTTTTATTTTGGTGTTCACAAAACTGCCTTGTATGCTTTGCATACATTTCAGTATCCACGGACACTGACAGGAGTGATTACTATTAGAGGCATGCTGTGCTAGTCAGCATTTTAGGTTGTGAGTCTGCAGCCGACATGTTCACGCCTCCGTGCAGCACTTAGACATGGCCCCTGCACTCACGCACGTTTCCTCTGCATGTGGACATTGCGGCAGCACACCTTCATTAATATGCATATGGTGCTGCTGTGCAATCTCTACGCCGCACGGTTGGCGCAAGGCTAATGCTGTCCTTGTGCCGAGCTTCATGAATCCCGTGGGCTGTCTTTTAAAGTATGTCTGCACACTGCAACCTAAACACTAAATCTAAAGTCCAAACTTTGCACATCACCGTCATAACAGTATAGGTTATGCACATCCTATAATGATGATGTCATTATCTATAAAGACCATTATGAGAAGAAAAAGTCAAGATTTCAGTGATGGTGCAAATATTAACTACTGTTTTCTATAGATGGGGAAAAATAGGTAGGGGTTCATTACCACAACAGGCAAAGTGTGTGTGTGTGTGTGTGTGTGTGTGTGTATAGTCAGAAGATCATGAGTCTATGTCATACTGTCAGCAATTAAGTCTCATTGCTCAGGAATTTGGCTTAACTGAAGTGGTTATTTTTGTTGACACTGTTTAGTACTATTACAAACAGAACAAGATGAATGTACTTTCTCAATATCTTTTGACAAAGAAGGCCAAAATACTAGACCTCTCACCCTTCTTTTGTTATAGTCAATTCCTGGGTGGCCACAGTGTAAGATCTTGATATACTCTTGTTGCAAGGATTTTGGAACAATCACCTTTGGCTCTTTCATGATGATACCATTGTCTGAAAAAATCTCATCTCTGTAGAGAAAACACTGGTGGACATCTATTGGTGAACAAGATTGTTTGATGGTCATCCTTGACTGATAAAGTGGTTGAGCTTCTGAAGAATTTGATCTGAAGCTGTTTCAGTTCTAAGCTCATCAAGACATCTGGAAAAAAATTCTCACTTCCATGACTTCAAAATCAGGCTGCTCATTCTCATGTTGTTCAGTGATTTTTCTGGGTGATTGGGATAAATTATCAGTAAGACAAAGAAGTTTGCTTTTTGTGTAAATAAGATTGAAATTGTACTTTTGCAATTTGATCTTCATGCATTCCAGTCTAGCAGGAGCTGTGTGCATTGGCTTTCTCAAAATACTAACTAGAGGTTGCTGGTCAGTTTCTATTTGGATAGGTCAGCCATAAATATAATCATGAAACTTCGAACATGCAAACACAATTGCCAAGACTTCTTTCTCAGTCTGGGGATACTGCATCTCGGTTTGGGTTAGAGTTCTTAATGCATAGGCTACTTGTCTATTCTCTTAAAGAATGACTGCACCAAAACCAAACTCAGAAGCATCACAGGAAAGAGTAATTGGTTTGTGAACATCATAGTATCTTATCTTAAAGTTGGTGGACTGGCAATTTTCTGTTTTAGGACATCAAATGCTTTTAGGTGTTGTTCTGAGCAGGAGCATGTTATATATTTGCATGTCAGCTCTTTGAGTGGTGCTAAAAGTTGACTGAAATCTGGAATGAACTTGTCTAAATAGTTGATCAGGCCAAGAAAACACTGTAGGGCTTGAACATTGTCTGTAGCTGGCATCTCAAGAATTGCTGTTTGCTTGGCAGGATCTGGTCATAAGCCTGAACTGGTAAACAAATGACCCACATAAGTAACTTATTTCAGCTTGAAATTACAATTTTGAGGATTTAGCTTAAGATTCACTTCACAAGCTCATTCCAGAACTTTTCTGAGGCTTTTATCAAGTTCGACTTCACCATTGCCTCTTGCAAAAATATCATCTGCTATTATAGCACATGGATAGACAGAAAAAAATTGTTCCATTGCACGTTGAAAGAGTTCACTTGCAGACTTTATTCCAAATGGCATTCTTCAAAATCTGTACCCTCCAAATGGTCTACTGAATGTAGCTAGCAATGAAAGTTTTCAATCAAGCAAAATTTGCCAAAATTAACTTTTTGCGTCTAAGACAGGAAAAACAGTGGCATTTGGCATGAGGGCAGCAACTTCTTCAACTTTTTGCCTAGGATGATGAGGTTGTTTTAGTGCTTTGTTCATATCTCTTAGATCAATACATATTCTAATATCATCTATGCTTTCCTTGTGAGCTACTACCATTCAGTTTGTTCTTCTGTTAGACAAATTACTCCTAGCTGCACCATTCTGTCTAGCTCGGCTTTGACTCTGTTCTGTATCGTTACTGGAACTTTCCATGCTGGTCTGATGACTGGGCTTACCTCATGGTCTAATTTCATGGAGTACACAACTGTGAGTATGTCTATTTTGTCTTTAAAAATATCAGCATGCTCAGAAAAAAATAGTTTGGGCACAATTTGAGCTGTGCACTTTCATGGTTACATGGTGGACATCTTTGTAAAATGAGTCAAAAAAAAAAAAAATCAGTCCCATCCTCAAGCTATCTTCAAAGGCCACCAATGACTGCAGATGTCTCTTGACTATGTGAAACTGCAAGTCATATATGTTTCCAACTGAGTAACATGAAAGCATTACTGAGCCTTTGGTGTGAATCTCTTCACCTCCATAAGCAGCAAATTTTGCATACGTTGCCAGATCAAGTTGTTCTCTAGGTTTTACTCTAGCAAAATGTTCTGCTGATGTAATATTACACTGTGAACCAGCATCTACCTTGCTATCTATGGGTCTCCCATTAATCTGAACAGTAGAAAAGATGTCACTTTTTGCCCACAAATCTACTGCATTGACTGTTTCACCAAGCACAGACACACCATCTACATAAAAATTAGGAGCACGGCTTTTTAATTTATCAACTTGTATCTTTAAATGCCCTTTTTTAATAAAATATTGAGTCTCTTTTGATTTACAAAACCTTTTGAAATGATTCTACTTTATACATGTGTAGCACTGGTGACCAAAAGCTAAGCACTTTTCTCATTTGGGCTCATGGTTTCCACCACAATTACAGCAGCTGACTATGAGGCTAGGTGAGGACACATTCTTTAATTTTGCTGAATCACCCCTGTGCTTTGCTGCATGTACCCCAGACCTTATTGAAGCAGCTCTGAGTCTTGTTGGAGTGACCACACCCTTAGTCCTGTATCTTTTAACCCTCCAATCTGGTCCTGATGGAAATGTTACATATTGTTAATATAAATTGCACAAGGATCATTCATTCCAAGGATGTTAACCTAGTCTCTGACATAATAAATCATTTTGAAGAGATAGATACATCTCTCAGACATTACCCCTTCTCTGGAACATGCTTGCCATTCACATAAAGCAAAGCCTTTCCTGACCCTCTTCAAGTGCAACCTAGATCAATGGATAGTTAATCTTGATTGTACTCCTGCTGTTGTACCCATGTCCCTCATGGATAGAGACAGTTGGTATTAGATAACATAGCACAGGCACACACCTGTGTGAACATTGTTCAAATAACTATTGAAAATTGTGCAACTCATGTTAAATATGGCTAGGCGTTTATGGGATCTTGGAACTTTCGCCTCATACTTTCTTATGCACCTATAAACCTTTGAAGTTTAATTTTATTCTAGGTACACCTATACTGTGACTGTACAGCATCATGGGCATATGAGAACATCATGTCAGTATCACTGCTTGATCGTTTCTATGAACACATATGCATGCATGTCAGGATTTCATGGTAATATAAAATTTTCAAGGGCAGTATCAGGGTGGCAGTGATTGTGTGGCACGTCTTGTGTTTGACATGCACTGATAGAAAGTGTGCTGCAGGTATTGTTTAGTATGCGAACAATATTAAGGTTACAGCTTCCTCACTCATTGACCCTAGACTTTGCATTGCTGTAGTTTCTGTTCTCATGGGCATAAATGATGCATTGTCATCACTCTCACATAGAGCTGCAACATTCATAATAATAAGTCACTTCTTAATTCACTCATCATTTGCAAATGCTGCAAACAATATCCATTGCTATTACATATGGCAGATGAATGAAATACACAGCTGTGTGTAGAAAAGTACTGATAATAGAGTGTTGTTTTTAAGTGTTGTTATCCATATGGCCGATACCTATGTCATCTAGCAATGCTTTACTCAAATGTATCATTTTGCCACAGTGTGCTCCCATAAATCTTGACAGCCATACATAAGTATTCATTGTGATGCAGAACACTTAAGAGTTGGCAGTGTAGACTTTCCTTCAAGGTGTTCTACAAGATGCATGTGTGATGCGTGTTCCTGTGATGCACCCAGTAAATACACAGCTCATTGGCAACACTGATGGTATGGGTTACATTCTTGAAAGTGTGGATTGTGGTTTATGCATCATACAAGCCTCTCAGCTGACTGGGCTTGCTCCTAATTTAAACTATCGGTGTAACGCTGTTCCTCTTATCTCCAAAAAGTGGTAATTTTTGAAGAAGGTGTGCTAAATTCCCCTTATAGATTACTGACAAATCATTGCAGTTATGCAAGTGTGTGCCTGCAGAACATGTATAATAACTGGCAATCACATAGTTTATGTTAATGTCACAGATCAATGGTGGTACTATTTTTAAATTGTTCATTATTGTGCCCGCTCCTGTCTAATGTACTCCATGAGCCTGCCACGATTTGTCCCTGACTGAGAGCTATGCTGACATTTCACTTCCATTCAAGCAACTCATTTTGCCCATCTTCACAATATACACATATCCCTGTTGTATATACTGTCCTTCCTAAATGCCCTCTCCAGTGATCATCTCATTATGTTTATATCACAACCTGTCATTGCCATAGATATATACCCTTGTGTGACAGTCACATAATATAATATAATGTGTGATAATATAAATATACTCACACAGGAGGTGTAAACTGAAGTATATTCTGCATTATGTACATATTGTGATTGCTTTTTCATGCTACTGACTTGTCTTTGGAGTGTACATACATCGAGATGCCCTTACCTTGTGTTCATTATTATGTTTCACGTGTCCTCTTCTTCTTTCCTCATTCCTACATTCATGGCTGTGGCCCATTCCAATACACATACTTCCCCAGACTAGTGTATTTGTACTGCATTCTATGAACCCTTGATGATCACCATAAATCCTTTATTTCAGTATGCCAAAATATCTTATAGTGTACATTGCATTGAGTATACTTTTCTATAATGTGTTAATACTGCATTCATTGCATTTGTTTTATCCTTTTGGATCATTGTGACTTGTCTGTGCAATTCTGCAGAGCAGGTTTGCCCATAGGTAAACTTGTCTGCATGTTCTATGGGTCTTCATGCTGCTTTACATGTTGCCGGCCACAACACTGCTTTTGTATTCATGTAAGTGCGACGTGCATGATATGTACTTAGCACTGCTGCTCATTGCACAGTCACATAAGTTTCATGTAGGCTTCACGCTAAGCCTACACAGACTTTATTGAATCTCCAGGATAGTTTTTTTTAGATTTGAAATAGTATCACCATCCTTCAGCATTTTTGATAACATACCGGTAAGTATATCATTTCTCTTAGCCCTTTTGGCTCAGTAGAAAACACAAAAAATGACTTATTCTAAAACTGATTTCATAGTGCATCTTAATAGTTAGAATCCTGAATGAATACCATAATTTTAACCTTTTTTCTCTCATGCAGGGGAATATGACAATACATTGATATGAAAGTCACTAACCACATTCTCCAGGATTCCTTGTCCAATGGATTGCAAAATCTCACTTAAAAAAAAAAAAAAAAAAAAAAAAAACTTCACATTTTCACTTTTTTTCTAGGAGGCAGTTATGGAGATCTCTGTACCCTCGACACAAGAACCTTTGCTCCCTGCACCCCAAGTCTTATCATAAACTACTCTAAAGCCACTGCAAGCCTGAAAAGTAAAAATTCTGACCAAAAAATCCTGTGCCAAAAAAAAAAAAAAAAAAAACCATTCCCCCACGTTTATTATTCTTCCGAGTAGGACTAGCTTAGTCCTGCATGGAAGCGGTCGTTTAGGAGCAGGACGTCTGTGCGCCATGTATATTAATGAAGGCATGCCGCCTGAGCTCCTAATCTTACACAGAGCATGTGAGAGTGCAGGAGGCACTCCCCCCGCAATGAAAAACAGCAGAAAGGCCAAAGGAATGAGCAAGACCACTCATAGGTGTCTGCATATCCCCAGCAAGATTCTCCCACACCTAAAACAGCAATAGTAAATACAAATCAAATAAACAAACCTTTTTTTTTAATTAAAAATCCAATTAAAGCAAACCATAGGTGCACGGGTGTGCCCATCGCTTAGCAATGGTTAATGCAGCTTAAATGGCTGAAGAGGATAACAAGGAAGATATATGCAAATGAAGAAGTATAGGAAATACTGTAGTGGGCAATGCATTCACCTTACGAGCAGGCATTCCAGGTTCAAGTCCTACTGCAGCACATTCCATTTTCCATGGCAAATCACATTATGATGAATATTTTAGTTGCATAACCCACTAAATAACATATATTTGTGAAGTGGAGTACTGCATTAAATGCACATGTGAGGTGTCAGTGTCATACTGTTGAAAAGTCCCCAGATAAGCACATGTGCTCTATACAGTATATGTACACTGAAATCATGGATACAAATGGAAGGTAAAATGTGTAATGAATGACAACTCTAAACAGCTTCCAAATCCCCCACCTTCCCAAGAACCATTAGATATTGCTGTCTAAATTAGTGCAATTGTAAGAGGGTGTGAGCACTAGTAAGCAAGTGTAAGCACCAATAAGCAGCAGTAAGCATATTTAAGCACTAGTAAACAAGTTTAAGCCCGTTTGTGTGGGGGTAAGCAATGCGCACACAGGTTAAGCAATTTTGAATCTAACTCTCTGTAAGCATATTTAACAGGAGGTTAGCATTGCTTACCCTCACGCAAACCCACTTACAACTGCTCAAAAGTGCCTTAATCACTCTGTATCAAATGGCCCTTGTTCTGCACAGCAACAAAATAAACAGCCCTGCAGGTATTGAACCCAGGAGCCTATACACTATATTCACAGTAGTTAACCACCAAGCCATCACAACAGTACAGAAAAATGAGGTATCACCAAACAAGTCCTCACTATAGTAAAATCAAACTGAACCTGTGAAAGGAATCCGTATACAGTCATATGTTCTATAACCCACTACATAACATAAATATGGGAACTGGAGTACAGCAGTAAGCCCAGATATGAGGTGTAATTGTAATAGAGTGTTAAAGTCCCCAACAAAACACAAGAACACCATACAGTGTACATGCACATGAATCATGGATATTAGGCATATATATAAGATGTAATGATTAAGAAATCAATGCGAAAAAGAAAATATATTGCAAAGTCTAATGTAAGCAATGCTAAGCATTGCACAGGCCAGCTTAGGAGGTGTAAGCAATGTGTAGGCGAGCTAACTCAATGTGCCCAGTGTTATACCCCTTTAAACAATGCCAACCTTAGGTAAGCAGGTTTGGCCAAAGCCTAGCCTTTTCAAAACTGGCCACTCATGGAAAAGTGTGGGAAATCGGCCCTACTTAAACCCAAATGGTGGGAAATTATCTCATAACTGGTTGTAGCTTTCCCTTGCAGGCACTATGGCAGAAAGGGGAGAAGGTGTGTGCTAACAGGCACAGCGCTGGTGCATCCAGGAGTCCAGAGTCATGGCAGGACTCCTTGTCAAAGACCATGAGCAGAGACTGCTGCAGGGCCAGTACCAGGGTTCCCAATACAAGTCGGAAGCCTGGGACCTCACCAGTGCCACTGGCATACCCCAAACTGGTGAGCAGGTCAGGCATCACTATGCCGAAATGAAGTGGCGTAAGTGGGACCCCTTTGAGCAGTAAACCCAAGAGACTTGAATGGCAGGGGCTATCCCAGCTGTGTGCAAGTATCACTCCACTATGTGTGTAATAATTGCCAGCTCATGTATATCATGGATAGCTATGGCTTAATATTCCTTTTATGTCCTCCACAGCTGCAAGCGAGTGAGCCATGAACCAGGAGGCCCACAGAAGTCACTAGGAGATGTTGCGATGTGAGGGAGGTCAGTAATACTCTTGCAAGTACTTTCACAGGAAATAAATCTAAAAGTATTAGTAAATTAATTGCCTGTATAAAACCTGCATTGTTTAAGGCAAGTACTGCATACACTGGAGAATACGGCAGGAAGAGTCTCATATAGTTTGTATATATGTAAATAAAAGCATAATTGCCTGATAATAAAACTCTAACTGCTGGACTGCATGTATATACTCTGGTATCATATGGTAATGTAGATTTTCAATCACGTAATAGTACTGTTGTATTAAGCACTGTTACCCACACTGTGCACCATAAATTGAATGTGTAGGAATGCCTGTATATGACTGGTGCAATCCCCAGAGGCCAGTTAGTACAACTGAGAGACACATAGACAGAAAACAGCGAAAAGGCAGACAACAATATCCGAATAGTACATGCAACTGAGAAGTGAACTGCTGTATTTTTAGCACACACAGCCATGGGTGTACAGTAACAGAGTGAAATGTATGTGCATAATACTAATGTGTAATCTGGTACTTTGTATGGCAGCATTCAGGTAGTACTAACAAACATTGCTCCCACAGGTACGTCGGATACGAACACTGTGCCAATTAAAAAAAAAGCTTGATACACTATACTGGTACTGTTTACTCTGGTATTGCATGGAATTGTGAGTGTTGCAGTTGCTCTGAATAATAAGGTATCACTGATCACTGTCACCCACACTGTGCTACATAATATAACTGTGTAGGAATCCTGTATAAGAGTGTGGTAAGTCACTAAAGGTTGAAGAGGGCAATAGTCTAGATATGTCCCAGTTCACCTGCATGTGGTCAAGACATGGCCAGAGTCTGTGCAGAAAGAGATGGACAACTATGTGCACATCAACCTGGAATCTTTGAATATGCACAGAAACAGTTAGTGTTAACAAACATTTCTTCCACAGGTATACCAGGTAAGAGCTGTATACTGCAGGTAAAACCAGTTCATGTATAATGACGACAGCCATATCATTGTCCAAACTAAGGCTATAGGGCACTGTAGTAATACTTGTAAGGTACAGATAACAGCACTGACTAGGAAAGTAATATGGACTACAGGAATATACTGGTTGTTAACTGACATCTTTCTCTCCCCCCACCATATCTCCAACAATAACCTAAATACCTACCTCAACTTGTATTTAATGACTTCACTATTCTGCTTATGTCCCCTTGGTTAATAATCATTTAAATCTGTTTCCATGCATGTGCTATATTGAAATAGTCCAACATTGGTGGCATGGTGCCATCAATGTACCTGCATGCTGTTGTTATTACCACTGTGGTCCCATATATGCATGTGTTCCATTTGCTATGCAACTGTTCCGTATCTGGTGTCTGGGTTAATTGGGATATCTACCTAACCCTGGAAGGTGCTGACTATTACTAACCCACATATGATAATAAAATGTAAACACTATAGCATGTTTGGGAAGGCCGGTCCCAGTGGATTCACCTGTCCCACCTCAGCTGGCTGTGGCACCGGGCACCAGCACATCTGGGGCCCAACCTGTGACCTCCTCGGCTGTGGTCTTTTACCACCTTCAGGTGGAATAGCCTCAGGGGATGGGGTTGTCACCCCCTGGGAGTGGGCGCGGACAGGAATTTGTCACCTGTCGCCAGGTCTGGGTCATGGTGCGTAGCAAGCTCCGCAGGGAGGTCAGAGATATGATATACCAGCTTGAGGGCCATGTGTCACAACTAGAGAACTGGCCTGGCTCTGTGACTCAGCCCCCATCACAGCCACTTTCTGGGCTGTGAAGGTGCAGGGGTGACTGCCCATGGGTGGGGATCTCAGTCCCACTGTTTCCACTAGGGGGCTCATGGGCTTCTGATGTCCCAACACCCCTCCCCATCAAGGTGTCTACCCCCCTTATGTGTCATATACTGCCCCTGTATGCATCTTGTCTTGTCTGTTAACCTACCCAACCTACCACCCCAAATATACCCACTATACCTCCCCAACACCCCACTCTCACCTGAAAAAAGGGCAATCTGTTCCCAAAAAAAATCTCTCCCCATAAATAGCTGTCCATTTCACACACCTGTCCAGTGGAGACATGTAATCTGGTCAAATTGGCACCACAACATATTATTGTTGTCCTCACTCCTCTCTCTCAGGGGGTTTGAGTGTGCAAATCTACCTCCAAAGTCAGTGTGTATGCACAGCTGTTGCTGTAGAAGAAATGGGCAGCTATCTGTCTTTCCCTCTTTGTGCTCCCATTTCACCACTTTCCTATCAAGCCTTTTTTCTTTTCTTTTAAAGAAATTAGCATGGGGGTAAGCAGATGTAAGCACTTTTAAGCAGCAGTAAGTGGGTTTAAGCCTGTTTGCACAGAGGTAAGCAATGCCTACACAGGTTAAACAAATGAAAAGCTAACTGAGTATAAGAAACTGTAACTGAAAGTTAGCAGTCCTTACCTCGCGCAAACCTGCGCAAACCCACTTACAACTGCTCAAAAGTGCCTTAATCACTCTGTATCCAACAGCCCTTGTTCTGCCCAGCAACAAAACAAACAGCCTCTGCAAGACTCAAACCCAAGACCCTGCAACCATTGCCAAAGTGATTTACCACTAAGCCATGTCAGATATACATAATGTTGATGTTTTCACAAACATATCATCCAGCCCAGGCATTCAACAGTACAGGGAATGCATTTCAATATGTAGATGCATGTGTGTGTGTGTGTGTGTGTGTGTGTGTGTGTGTGTGTGTGTGTGTATATATTAATATCTAAATAGATACAACATATCTATATATGTAGGTATATATATATATATATATATATATATATATATATATATATATAAATATAAACATATATACATACATATGCATACATCAATAGAGCTATATGTTTACATCTATATATATATATATATATATATATATATATATATATATACACCAATTTATATATATGTAAGCAGATATATATATATATAGCAGTATATATGGACATGCATCCATAAATAAAAATGGGACCATAAAAACATAACTACTAAAGGGGTGGTGAATACCGCACAACATGGCTGGGCTAATATATGCCTTCAGTCAGATAGCCCAGTACCAACCTATGAACCTATATATGTCCCCATGCACCGTTAATGGGGTTTAAAGGCCCCAAACAACATATGTCTTATATAAATAGGTATCCCCCCCCAGCCAAACACATCTGCCCTGCAATACACTACCAACTGTTGCAGATCCCATAACCAGGACTTGATACAACATGGGCACAAGATGTTCATAGTACTCCATCCCACCTGTATGATGTCAGGCTGGTATCAGTAACATATCATGTAGTACAGTATGGCTCCATTAGGGAATGTACAATATGGAAGGAATCAACATCCCTAGGATACATATACACAGACACATATATGCAGATACAGATATATATATATATATATATATATATATATATATATATATATATATATATATATATATATATATCAATATATAAATATATATATATATATATATATATATATATATATATATATATATATATATAGATAGATAGATTTGTAACTACACATACACAGGCAAAGATATGTATAGGAAGATAAATATGTAGAAGGTGCACACAATATGGAACAGCCACTATGCCTACAGTTACCACCTTACCAACTGGACACTGTATGAGCCACCCATACAAATGACAATAGTTGCCTGCAACATATACCTACAGAGAGGTGAAAGGATATAGCACCACACACAGGTTTGCATACATGGGAAATCTTTATTTGTGTTCTATTACAGTTGTATATGCCATGTCATAAAGCTGTTTAGATGCTGACATCCATATAAACAGAGTAATGCAACTGTGAAACAGTTACACTAATACAGTAGTCTAGAAAGGTTTATATATGTTGCTGTCCAGGCCAAGGCCTTCAAGTGGTACAATAGTAAAGACAGACTGGACCACAGGATACCAAATAATCAACAGTAAGTAATGCAGATGTATAGGTCAGCAGCCTCTATCTACACTCTGTACACAATCCCTAGGGGGTAAAGACCTCAGTTGACACAATGGGATGTAACTGTTATATAACAAAGCATAACTGACACTATCACAATCACACTGACAAACAGAACAGTCTGTATGGCAAGAGGCAGTAGACCTGCATTTACCCAAGGTGGATTGTATGGTAATATACATCTAGATACCTTAAGGCAGCTTACTCCTGTTACCCCCACATGTTGTAACAGCCTGTGTTAGTTATGGTGCATCCCCACTGACTCAGTAATACAGGGCCATATACCACTGCTACATAACCTGGCCTCTGGAGTCCATAAGGGCACACATGCATTGTGTAGGTGAAGCCCACACATATATGGCCCCAACCCCACAGTATGAGTGGGGGACACAAAAGCAGTGGACTGATGGCAGGAATGACAACATGACATACTCATAGCCCACTATAGAACAACCCCTGGCAGCATGTCATATGTGCAAAGCCTGGTATGTAGGTGGAGGACATAGGCTGGAACACAGACCCATATGTATAAAACTGTTGTCATACACTAAGCAAGTCACTGGTGTTACAGGATAGTCTGCAAAATACCCCTAGTCAGGAATATGAAGTTAGAAACAGAAATGGATGTAACCATGTACTGAGCAATACATACACATGACACACCAGTGCATAATATTATGGAGTGAACATAGTAGCCCACACATACAGGGGCCATGCTCATGATGTCCGGACATACTCAGGGTGAACACTGAATGATAGCAGTGAGGCCATCTAACATTGCTACACACAGGTCAGGCAGGTAATGTAGTAACAGGTCTTGTGTTATGCTCACTTGTCTAGGCATTTAGAGAACTGATATGTTAATGTATGGTATCAATGTGTGTATGCTACCAAATGTGAGGCAGGATGGGGAACACATGAAAATATATGTGGGACTATCTGTAAAGTCACGGACAGGTAGGTATTACTGTGGTGTGTGTGTGTGTGTGTGTGTGTGTGTGTGTGTGTGTGTGTGTGTGTGTGTGTGTGTGTGTGTGTGTGTGTGTGTGTGTGTACTGTTAGGCAATGCTGTACAGATTTTAAAGTGTGTTTATTGTTTCCCCCCAAAGGTGGTGAGGTTGGTCTGGGTCCCTCCTGCATGAAATCTGTTGTTGGTGTCCCTACTGACACCGAAGATGAGGATAGTACTGTTGAGGCACAGATGGGGTTATCAGGGTCCGAAACAGCACCATCACTTGATATCCCCCTTTTAACCACCCCACCCCCACACACAGTTTCAGTGCCTATACCTACCCCATCACCAGTGGCCATAGCGGAGGGACAGCTGGCGTTTGGTGGCTGTGCACAGGGAAGTGTGGTAACCATGCCTACTGTGTCTGGTCGCAGCAGGCATAGCCGGATGACTGGCAGGGCACCACAAAGTAGATGTCTCAGGGTGCTCATGGTAGGGTCGCTGAATATCATGCCACTGGCAGAGCAACGTAGCTGGTACCAGCAGGAGTATGTTTCATGCTGTCATGAAGGCGCAGGCACATATGGAACGTTACATCAGACAGGGCCTGATGCTGCAGATGGCTGATCTCACATCTGCAAGTGACAACGTCCGTGAACTGGCAGGTCCCATCTGTGCATTAACTGAATTCATGGATAGACAGTCAGGTGAAATGATGGCCCTTATCAACCGTGGTCTGTCAGTGCTTGAACGTGGGGTGGGAGTGCGGCGACAGCTGTGTGGACGTAGGCAAGCAACATCAATAGCTGGCTGTCAATGTGGATATGCTAGGACAGCAAGAGGCTCCCATAGTGGCACTACCAGCCCTGGCAGTGTGGGGGGGGGGGGTGCTGTCCAAACCACATGACAGCAGGTCATGTGCATGTCGTCCTGGCCAGTCCCAGGAGAGGCCTGGTATCAGCGGACATTTGTCATCAGCAGGTGAGAGTAGCACATCAAGGCCTGTAGCTGGACATGCCCGTGGAACCCTTGACAGGCACAGTCCATGTGTCCATGGCCAGAGATAGTGAACTGCACACCCTGCCAGGTATGGTCTGCAGCTGTCCATAAGCACCTCTGTAGGGCAGCCACATGGTGGAACTGTGTGCATGCATACCCACACATTATACAAAAACACCTAGGGCAACCCCATACCTACAACCACCACAGCACCACGCCCAGCTCACTGCAGTACACCCCTCACCCACACACATGGTGTCAAATGTATGTCTCACCCTCCTCCCCTAGCAAACCAACATCACACACTGTGCATATGATGATACCTGTGCCACATCCCTGTCATCCATACCATCAATGCAGGGACAGGCTAATATGGTTCTGATGCACACAGTGACTGTACTACAGTGTACCACAGTACAGCAGTGTAACATGTTGTAAGGAGTAAAGTGTAATGCATATGTGGCAGGTAGTGTAGCCATCCAGCAATGATGAATTACAATTGTTAGTAACACTGGTTGGTTGTGGTCTCCATAATGTTATCCATTTGTGTTGTAGGTGTACATGTGTCAACATGAGGATGGTCTTCTGTCATATTCCACAACGGGGTATGGCACTGCGGTGACACCATGGCTGTGACATACCTGAGGTACAGTTGAACACATGTCACAGGTAACTAAAACAGTTATTGCCTGTGCCACATGGACAGGTGACCCACTAAGGCATGAATACCATACAACCTGATTTAGACCCATCCATATACATGCACACTGTTACTTGGCAACACTGGGACTAGACCCCTACCTAGCTATGTAGTGATACTGAAGTGTGTGGCTTGCATTGCACACACCACCCAGCATTTAGGGTGAGGTGTGTCCCAGGTTACATATTACATGCAGAACATCCACATGTACAGTATGCTAATGGGGGATGTAATGGGTGTATATGGACAATATGCAGTGTGACATACCTTCATATACACATTAAGAGACACATAACGGGCAGACACACATATGAGATACCAGGGCCTGTTGCTGCTAACTAACTTGACCATGTGTCAAATGTGTTACAGATAGGCTGCACACAGCACATGCATAACTGGCCTGGATTGTGGTATCAGTTACCTGTATGGTTGATGGTGACAGTGGTAACACTAATGTAATACATGGGACGCATACTGGGTGTACTTTGGTGTAATGCCAGTATACACACCACCCACATCCTCCAGTGGATATTGTACTCCCTGAAACCCATGATGACACTCTGCCATACCCACCATCACACAATGGCTGCTACTGCAATACAACCCATAGTATACCCCAACAGTGGTACTACAGTGATATGCATCTAATACACATGCCACATGCATAGAAGGGTGTTGCATTGTCATTCCTCACCTATGGGAAGCAACAACGCTATCTGTACTACTGTGTGGCAATGGGTATTGTAATAGTTGTATGTGGCCTTGAAATCCTGTACCCTACAGATATATGGACATGCATAACTACACACACATGCCAGAACACAATGGGTATCCCATGCTTATCAATCCATTTGTAAAACACTGTTGTGCTGGTGCTGCAAGGCTCATGTAGCTGGTATGGGGAGGAGCTTAACAAGATACATGTAATGTCCCATACAGCAGCAGCCACAAATGACAATGGCAATGGGTGTTGCATTGGTTGTGAAGGCCCTCATGGAATTCCCAAGTACAGGTGTGCTAACACACTGAGACTGCTATACTCAGTCATGCACATGTACAAAAGTGTCAGTACAGGGGTGCATCACTGCAGGTTGTCATAGCTGTGTACATAGCTATTGTCCAAGGAGAGATGGATTGTGTAGGGGTTGTGTGTACAGTGGTATCCTGCCATCTACTAGGTGGCAGTAGGCAATCTATCGACATACACTACTGTGGTGACCCTCAGGGTGAAAATGACATGCATCAGCCATTTCTCCAGATGCCTCCTGCACATGGCCACTGAGGTGATCAAGTTGACATGTATGCAACAAGCATTAAAACACATGGTTAGTTTCTGTGATGGAGACCTGTACCCAAGCATGTTCTGTTGACTTTGGTAGTATAGTGGAGGTACCCGTGGCATGTGGTGTGTACAGGGTGACATGTCCTATATGTGACAGTTCTTACACAGCTGGGCAGACATGTCAGTGTCAATCAAGCTTAGGTTGCCTGTACATATCCCAGCTGGATACCTGCCATCTGCACATCTGTGCAGGGACTGACAGTCATCAGATTGGCAAGTAGCTATGCAGTAGGATAAGTGTGTTGACAGATAGATGTTTGAAAACAATATGTATGCCATAACTACATGTCAGAAGCCCTCACTAACATGTGGTGTACAGACAGTAGTCTACAGTTACATTCCACATGTCGGATCATTACCCAGTAAGGGGTATATACTGTGACACAGCTCACACACCAGGGATGCAACAGGGAGGCCTCAGTGTCCAGCTATGCTTGCAGGTGTGCCTGTTGTCAGCACTACATTTAGCACTCTGCTCTTGCCTGGGTAAGTACTGTCAACAGTAGTACTGCCATGAGACACTACATGCCAGTGTCACAGCACATACCCTGGCCTAATACCCTTGTATGTAACACATTCACACAGATAACAGTGCTGTACAGGCCTCATATACATCTATGTCCCACACATGACAATCACACCCCTTGCTACGGTAATGACAGTATATAGGCACATGTATTGTACATGGCATTACATACACATATTACAGATGTCAGTACCCTGTTATGTTATCAGACTGGGTGGTGTGACCTGGTTACCAGGGCTAATCCATGCTTAGCAAGTATCAACATTGCTGCAATATAAGAGCTGAGCTGATTTGCGTTCTGGTAAGCGAAGCTTACACTGTGTAAATGCCCGTATGTTTACCCATAGCTTAGCACCGCTTAGCTTCATGCAAATCCACGCAAACCCACTTAAAGCTGCTCAAAACTGCCTTAACCACTCTGTATCTGACAGCCCTTGTTCTCCCAGCAAAAAAATGAACAGCCCTTTCAGGTCTTGAACCCAGGACCATGTAAACTAAAGTCACAACACTTAACCACTGTGAAGACAGCATTGTTTTCCCAATATAGCGGTCAATACACATATTGAGTAGTATGTGTTGCCCTTGTTCTTAATATGACTGTTGTATTACATATATTGTTTTATCATAATGTACACATAGCAGATACATATGGTGAGATCCATCTGGGAGGGTATACACAACTGTGAGGTTTACACATGACAGGAATATGGTTATATACATATAATACATCTATATATGTCTACACGTACTTACACATGTATACCCATACATATGTCTGTATACACATCTGTATAGTGCAGCATATATATGGCCATATTTACATCTCTTCTTAGAGACTCCCCAGACTCTGGAAAAGACTGCCCATACATGTCAAGCAGAGCGCCTCTTTGGCCCTCTTCAAAAGGAACCTTGACAATTGGATGGGAGAAAGGAAATTCACCCTGGGGATCACGTCAGTCACCCTGATAGACAGGGGTCCAGGGAAGTAAATAGTGTGGGAAGAAATAGCCAGGGAATTGTTATGGCTAGGCTTGTATAGGCCCTAGGACCAATAGTCTAGTACCAACCTATGAACCTATGTACATATACATATATATATATATATATATATATATATATATATATAGATAGATATATGTATATAGAGCTATATATGTATGCACATCCTATGTGTACAGATATGTCTAGTTATGTTGGTATATATGTAGATATATCTAAATATATGTGCATACATATCTAGTCTGATATACCTACTACTGTCACTATATATGTAGATATCCATATATATATGTGCATATGTATCTCTGTCTTTATATGTGTAGACAGATACTGCTCTGTATATGTATATATATATATGAGTGTTTATATGTATATCTATGGACATATACATATCCATCTATGTATGTTGTTATGTATATGTGTATATATCTATATAGATATCTGGATAATTATATATATATATATATATATATATATATATATATATATACATATATGTTCACCATATGTCCTGAACATGGAGTGGAGCCCTACCTTAGCCCCTATAGTCCCAACTTCATAGTGAAAGGGGATGTCAGGCATGTATTGCAGGTATATTTATAGACTATTGCTACTGTAATAGGGATTGTCTTCACAGACATGGTGTGTGTGGGAGGTCACATCTGCTTTTAACATGTGAGCCATTGGCTACTGACAGACATCCTAAGGACATCATAGTACAGTACCACTGCTAGCACAGTAATGCTCCTGTGGACTACAGCAGAGAAATGGCCAATATATTTGGACAGTCTGACACACTCTGGACAGTCCAGAGTTATACACAGAACCCCTTAGTGCAAGACATGTGGACCAAGCCTGAAAATGTGCATGTTAACAGCCATGTAGATGGGTATAACACGTAACTACGGTTATACATTTGCCCCCATAGGTTATGCATTCACACACCCCTGTCTGTCCTGACACATAATAATCGCTGGTATGGAAGTACTATAGCCACATATTACCCACTAGTTATTTATATACATCTGTACAGCATCCCACTGCTTTGTCTGACATACATGACTGTTATGGTGGCCTGGCAGCAGTACATCTGGCAAGTATATGGACATGACATCTCACTGAGTAAGTACACTAAGCTGCTAGGCATGTAACAAAGCACTGTGCAGGCTAAAGGCAGACTGGCTCATCACTGGCCTACATTTCCTATGAGGGAATACGCATGTACCTGCATATATAGCAGACTCTACAGGCATTTCACAGCACAGTGTAACAGACTCCTGTGAGAAAGTGCATAACCACATCCAATGTGAATACAGCCACATATGGTAAGCTAACGTAATATAACAGTATATGGACTATCTGTTCAACACCATCCTCATATGTGCCACTCACACACTAACCCTACATATACTGGGCCGCTACACAGTGTGGTCCGATGCCTGTCTGTGGTATTGGACATGTGTGTGTTTGGCCCTACAAACATGTAAGCTGATAGAGTAACATACAGTGGAGCAGCATGTAACATCAGATAGAACAGGACCAAGAACAATGACATCTACCACAGTCTGTACACATGCCAAGGTACATATTAACAATGCACACACTGTCGACAATCACCATAAGTACACAGACCTCAGTGCTGTACACACAACCACAGAATGTCCAGGTTATGTCATCACATATAACCCCCTACTATACATAACATGTGTAACATTCTGATATCTCATTGGCTTGTTATCAGATTTGATGTCACTAAATATGGTGTACAGCACATATGCACCTATTACTTTATGACATGTACAAAGGTTGACAGAGTTGTGGTTGGAGGCACAAACACAGGGCCAATATTGACATGTTGCTGTGATAACCTCATACATTTACTGTTGTAACAGGGTTTGTTGCAACATATGTCATATGAAGGATATGAAGTCAGTAACTCTCACGGCTGTCACCATCTATTGACTGCAATCCTCACACTACCTTCTGCAGTTCACAGATAGGTGCTCTGTGAGTAACACATGAAACAAAAGGCACCAGACACTGCCCAGTCTGCAGATGACGCTACAGATGGGGGTTTCCTCATAAACATAGCACTGACATGACAGGTATTAAAATATGTAGGACAGCCATATCCACACGCACCCTGTTAAACCAACATTACTCCAAATGCAGTAGAGCAGCACTTACAATCTGTAGTCAGGTCAGGCACATCCCCCTCCTGTGTGTTGGCCTGTTTCCAGAGTGCATGTTGCTAGAGGTAAGCCCCAAATCCATCTATGATGCTGTTTGCCAAACAACAGATTGAGTTCCTGCTCACAATGAATGAAATGGCCCAACACTAACATGATGTTTCTAGATATTGGAGTGTGTTTCCATGCAATTAGCTATGGGAATGTTACCACAGCTGTTCCACATGCAATCAGCTAGAGGAGGGCTGCAAGTCGTGCAGAGGTCATCAACTGATCATGGGCATCCCTTAAAATACACATGCTGCTGCCTAAGCAAAGCAGGTGTAAGTCTCCACATCCACCAGAGAGGAAGTGAGAGAGGCAGAAGCAAAGATAAGTCAAGGAGGCGTGGGAGAGTAAAACTTAAGCATGTTTGTGTCACACACCTACCAGTACAGGGTATCAAACCCCTGATGACTATGTAATACTATAACATGTCTATGCAGTTATTGGATGCACCCCATGGGTTACATGTTGAGGAGCCCTCCAAGCATATATGTGATGGTGAGTGACATCAGCAACAGTGATATGGTAGCTATACTGTAGGTGTAGTACACGTGCCTGTCCACATGAACAGGTGTCAGTGTGACTACAGTCACACTCTTACAGGGCTGCACACACATTGACACACATGGCAGGGCCAGGAATACAACTCATCACTAGTGACATTGCTATAACACAGTACTGTGCAGGTATCACATGCATCACAGGGGCCATACGGAGGTTATATGGGGAAAAAGTATGTGGAGGTATCTAACATCAGACAGCATGCGTCAGTATTCAAATGGGGGTTGTAGTGAGTGTGAATGCGGTCATAGGCATCATACACCACACACACAGACACAGGGTACCAGTACTGAATGCATGGGTGCATTGCTTCACGGGTGTGTCATGGACGACTGCGCCAGATGGCTATACAAGGCTAGGTGATGGGTATACCTTGGCATCAGGCCACTTGACAATGGTCTGCAGTGTGGCTCTGGGGGGTTGTGTCTGGATTTGTCCACACAGGTGGGTACTGTATTCACCATCCAGTCACCTGGGTAACTATTGTGTGTGGCCAACGCTGTGCATTGCTTGCCATGTATGTGTTCCTTAGTCCATGACATGGATGGTGTCTGGGATGTGCACACCTCCCACATCCATGTAAAGTGATGTGGAACTGTACCTGGGGTGTCTGGCCCATGTTGTGTACACAGATTGTTATCATCAGATGTGCCAGTCCTGGCCTCATGTGGCGGGAACTATTAATGGACAGCAGGTTGACCCTGCACCTAATTTGATAGCATGATACCTGTATTCCCTGGTGTCAGTGGCATCTGTCCATATACGGCATGTTTTTCAGGCATAGTGTGTCCTTTGTGGGTCACATTTGATGGCACCATAAGTGTTGCAGGTGCCCATTGGGGAACATAGGGAAGGTGCACTGTTGGCATGTATGCGCCTATTGGATTGACTGACAGGGTGCCATGCCATCTGTAGCCCACTGCAATCACACCATGGTTACTATCAGTGGGCAATATGCAGGGTACTACCTACATAGCGGCTGGTACCTAGGCAAGTGTGTGTGTATGAGACATGGGTTGAGAGTGTCCTCTGGGAAATACAAGGGTTGCTAACTTTGTTCACCTTGCCTTGATGTCACATGTAGGGGTATGGATTTGCACCCCAGCCTCTCAGCTATTGTGATATATACTAGGGCCACCATATAAGGAATTTGCAAAACACACTCCACATTGAGTCCATTTGTTACACACTCACAACCAGCTCCACACAGGATAAGAATGACAAACACAGACACACACATGCACCTGTCATGTCTGGGATTAGAACTTCTACCTAACTAGTTTATTACACTACAGCACTATGCAGATTACTGGAGTGCTCCATCCTCAAAGGTGTATTTCACAGTAAATGACATCAGCAGGATTGCCAAAGTAGGGCATTTGAATAGTAGTGAGTGTGACTAGCCTAGAATGCATTGCTCCCTACACAGACATAGAAACACACACAAAAACATCCACAACTGCCATGTGTGGAAATAGACCCTTACCAGGATTCTATATCACACTACAGCATGAAGCTGTTATAGGATGCACCATAAGGATTACTGAAGCACTCTTTCCCCAAAGGTGTATTTCACAGTGAATGACATCAGCAGGACTGCCAAAGTAGGTAATTTGAATTGTAGTGAGTGTGACTAGCCTAGAATGCATTGCTCCCTACACAGACATAGAAACACACACAAAAACATCTGCAACTGCCATGTGTGGAAATAGAACCCCTACCAGAGTTCTATATCACTCTACAACATGAAGTTTTTATAGGACATGCCATGGGGATTACTGGAGTACTCTTTCCCCTAAGGTGTATTTCACAGTGAATGACATCAGCAGGATTGCCAAAGTAGGGCATTTGAATTGTAGTGCATGTGACTAGCCTAAAAAGCATTGCTCTCTACACAGAGACACACAGACAAACACAAACACACACAGTTGTGATGTCTGGGATTAGAACTCCTACCTAACTAGTTTATCACACTACAGCAGTGTGCCACAGAGATTACTGAGCTATCATTTTCCAAAAGGTGTATTTCACGGTGAATGACATCATCAGCCTTGCCAAAGTAGGGCATTTGAATTGCAGTGAGTCTGATTAGCCTAAAAAGTATTGCTCTCTTCACAGACAGACAGACACACACACACACACACACACACACACACACACACACACTTGTCATGTCTGGGATTAGAACTCCTTCCTAACCAGTTTATCACACTACAGCAGTACACAATTATCCCAAAGGTGTATTCAACAGTGAATGACATCAGCAGCCTTGCCAAAGTAGGGCATTTGAATTGTAATGTGTGTGACTAGCCTAAAATACATTGCTCTCTACACAGACACACACACATGAGCACTCAGTTGCCATGTCTGGGATTAAAACTGCTACCTAACTAGTTTATCACACTACAGCAGTACGCAGTTATAGGATGCACCACCTAGATTACTGGGATACACCTTTTCCTAAGGTGAATTTCAAAGTGGAAGACCTTAGCATGCTTGTCATAGTAGAACTATGGGGAGGGCTTTGTGTGTACATGGGCCATAACCCATTCATTGAGATGTTGACACACCACATAGGATCACACGCAAGGTTATATTCCACAGGTATGTGTATACAGCTGTTAGATGACTACTTCTTTGTACAGTCATGTTGCACAGCTAGCACTTGCACCACATAGTCTGTAATGCTGACGGATACCGGTGGCTAATGTCTACATTGAGTGACATTTACACCTCATGTAGTTGTAGCCATTTGGCTGTGTGCTGGGTGGGACAGGCCTCATAATGGATGGCTCCTTGTCACAGTCACTCTCTTCCACACATCTATGTACATCTACTTTTGGCTTATTACAGTGTGTTGTCCTTGGATATGTGTCTGTATCCACTGTGTGTGCAAGAAATGACTGGTGCATACTAAGAAGTCTATGCACTAACATCTGCAAATGCCAGATATGCATTGTCCACTGTTGTTTGCAGGCATGGGTTTCATTTGTTTGTGTGTGAGCATGCCCAGTATGACATTCCAGTATGTTGCTGTCTGACACTGCCAACACTTCTCTAAGTGTGTGAGCATGCCCAGTATGCCCTTCTGTATTGAATGTGTGGATCGATTCCAGGTAGTTTGTACTCCAGTGCAGACCTTTGTGTTGTACAGCTACTGGTAGCAAACTGTTTCTGCAGGTTATCCGTCGATCATTTGGCAATATGGGGACAAACTGTGCAGGGGATAGTGTATACTGTAGGTGATTGTGTCTGTGCTGCTTCAGCTGCATGGTACCACTATTAACAGGGATATTCAGACATGTGTACTGTTGTACACTGTGATGTTTTCTGTCCTCATGTACTGTCAGGTGGGCATTCTTGCTCACAGTGATGTCTTGGGTGAGAAGGGTGACTGCAGCTGTGTCCAGTATTGTGGGCAGACACCTACGTATTCATGGTAAGTTATGCCATTCTGGAGGGGGAGCTGCAGACACTTGCTGCTGGGTCTGTGTATCCAGTTCAGCACCTTGGTACAGTGCTGGCAGAGGATCCAATAATTGTACATCCATTGACATGAAAGTATGGCCTTATCTTGCTGTGGCAATGTCTCACAGCTGTACAAATTCACATAGGTTACCCAGAGGCAGGTGCCATGAGTCAGGACATTACCCCTATTGTAGTGTATGGGCGGGTGTTTAGCCACCCATTTATGTGTTTGCAGCCAGGGATAGTGTGTGCACACAGCTTGGTGTCAGACCCTGCACATTCCATGCTGCCCAAGCTCCCACACCCCCTTTGTTATTCTAACCTCTTCCATACATTATGCATACATTCTCTGATACTTTCCCTAAGGGTATCACCCCATTGCAGTTGTGTGTTAGTGTTAGTCCACAGTTCATGCAGTGGGACATGGTGGACATGTTACTGTGGTTTGTCCACATGGCCTTGCATATGGCTTATGTGGAGTGTGTTATGTTGTTATTTGGCGGTCCATGACATAATATGCATTGGCAGTACATGTGCGAGACAGGCCTTTGGCAGGGGCCTGTGGGCCATTATGTGTTGCTGCGGGCCAGATGTGTCAGGCCTTTGCATTCTGTCAGTCCTACAGTCTCAGACCTCCACAGAGTATATTCTCCTGGGGTGACAGGGTAGTTGTGATAGGTGTTCATGTCAATACCTTCTATCAGTCTTGATCAGGTGGTGTGGATGCTGGCAGGGTACTACCTACAGCTAGGGACACACCTGAATGGGACACCTGAACTGCATGCTGCATTCTTCCGCTATTGCTATATACAGGTGGGGTCATATTGTACCCATTCCCCACAGCAGGGATATGACAAGAGAGGTACCTGTGGGTGGTGTTTGCATGAGCTGGGTGCATGTGCGCTATGGACAATACTTGCATCTGACACACATATATGCATGAGACATTCCAGTTATGCTGGCATGTGCAGGTACATCAGCTGTTTCTCAATACATCAGTCCTACCTCCTTTGTGATCTGCAAGTGTTCAGGCAGACATCACGGGTATCCCCTACTACAGGACCAGTTAATGTGATGCATACCTGTATGTGCAATTCCAATGGTGTCTCCATTTCACAGTGACACAATATATACTGTATGTCTGGGGTACTTTCCCTGTGTACTGCTTGTATATCTAGCCCAACAGCCATGCCATGTCAGTCTTTCAGATGGTGACACATATTACCACCATACATTTACAATGGCTTACTACTAGCATGTGTTATACTGGTGGGAATTGTCTTTGGCACTGCGGTTGTGAGCGCTTGTCCCTGTCATCAGCAGTTGTGGGCAATGGCCACCAGGTCTTACCGCAACATGCATACATACTGACCACTTTCACACAATATGAAACCCACACTAACCTAACACACACAGACCTGCATATTGTGCAAATGCTGCAACCTATCCTGCTACCTTGGCCGCCTCTGGGCATATGTGATCCACTGGTATTATACCTACACATACATGTTACTACATTTCTACATAGGGTTGTGGGGGGGGCACACATGACAGTTACAACGTGTGTACATCAGATAGGGGGCACACCAGACTGTTTCTATATTTGAAAATAGGTTTGGGGGGCACATCTGACTGTTACTACATGTCTAGGCTGGGTTAGGAGGAGCACACCTGACGGTGTGTACATGTCTACGCAGGATTGGGGGAGGGGGCACACCTGTATGTTTCTACATTTCTACACAGTGGTTGGGAGAGGACACAACTGACTTACTACATTTGTACGCTGGATTGGGGAAAGGAGCACACCTGACTGTTTCTGCATTTCTACATAGGATGGGGGGCATACCTGGCACGCTGTACATATGTGCTATGACTGTACTGGTACGTCAGGTACTCCATTTCATTCTGTATTCTAACCTATCATGCTGACTAGAGGCATATCAGTGCACTACAGGTCTTAGCTTTGGTTGACCTACATATTAGTGTCTGACTTTCTACCTTTTACTGTTTATGTGAGTCAGAGAGAGGTGTCATTCCCTGGGTCCCTACTGTGTCAGTGTATGTGCTATGAGTTGCCCCTTTGCCAAGGCCAGGGCATACTGGGCATGCCTCCATCAGCCTATTGGGGCAGGCTCAGGTTGTTCCTCCTCTGATTCATTCTGTGCCTGTGCAGGCCTTGGCAATGGTGGGGGGCTGTGTTGCCCTGCTCTGTTCTGTTCCTGCTGCAGCTGTTTCCACATGATCATATTCTGTGGCATGGCGCATATGATGACAATTTTAGTACATGTAGCTGGAGTGTCCAAGCACCGGAACCATGACTTGACCATCCCAAACACATGCTCTATTATAATTCTGGTCTATGCATGTGCCTCATTATGGAGTTCTTGTTCGGGTGTGTGTGCATTTCTTATGGGTATCATCAGCCACAGCTCCAGTGCATAACCAGCATCCCCCACTTTGTGACTGTAAGGGATGTACCCATCGGCAAATCTCTGGCACAGCTGCGTCAGATGCCAGGTGTGGTAATCATGATAGCTTCCAGGGCAACCAGCACACACATGCATTATTATGCCCTGGGCATTGCACATAACCTGGCGGTTGATGGAGAGGAAGCCCTTTCGGTTGATGTAGACCCTACCACGTGCACCAGATGGTGCTTTGATGCATATGTGTGTGCATTCTATAGCACCCACTACCTCAGTGTATTCTGCTATTTGGTGGAACAGTTGCATATTGCTGGCCAACGCCTCACAGGTGTTGGTGAAATATATGTGCTCACCGGCATGTGCTGACATGGCATCCAGGAACTGGTGGAGTACCCTGGATGCTGATGCTTGTGAGATCCCCATCATATCACCAATTGGCCTTTGGACCATACCTTTAGCTAGTATTCTTAGGTCTACACATACCTTGGTATCCTCTGGGATGGGTTCCCCTCAGTTAGTTCGGTGTGTCAGGCATGGCCAGCACAGCTCAACAATTTGCTGTAAGAGGTCCCTGTCCACCCTATAGTGCTCCACTGTCTCCAGCTCATGTAGCCCCTGGTAGGTTAGCTTGGGTCTGTACACTCTTCTCCATCTCCTCACTGTGGGATGGTCAACCGCATTCACATCTTCACCACCCTCAGCCTCTTCCACATGTTGTTGTATGATAGCTATTGCAGTCCCTATCATTTTGTTGTCTGGTTTGTTAAAACTTCCGTGCTTGTATACACCAGTGGTCTAGAGTATGGGAAAAACCAGAGGGAAAGGTGTTTGCATGGTTTATAGTAGTGTTCTGGGCTGGGCTGGTCTGCTGCCTGTGTAATTGGTTGATTCTGATACATTTCACCTACCAGCTATGCTAGTTCTCCTAGATTACCTTCTTAATGCTGTTTTCCCTTCCCGTTGTCTTCCTGTTTAAGCCCGGGGGCGCGCCGTGCAAACACAGTGCTCAAATGTGCACAGAGCTGCTATTTTCTGGTTTACTTTTTTTTTCTCTTTAAAACTCGGTGTGCGGCATGGACACATGCTTAGGCAATGTAAAGAGTGCTAGGCAGCCTCAGACACACCCCCCTGCTTAGCTGTGCTAAGCTAGGAGAAAACCCGAGCCACAGGGCTCCAGTCCACTTACAGTATGCCTGACACACACCCCATGAGGTCAGCTAACTTCTAGGCTTGCACCAAGCTATTCCTGCTCTTACACTGTTGGGAGCTGCCTAGCATGCAGGGGAAATCTGGGATTCACTATCATTCCCCTCATTTGCATAGGCTTGCCTGCTAATAAATAGTTATATGTCTCAGACTGAGCCTCCCCCCTTTGCGACCACTATTCACTGGCCATGTTGTCTTCTGCCTGCCATTGAGTATAATGGCAGCATAGTGATTTTGGTTAGAATGCTTATTTAAGGTATTTTTTCTTACCCCCCCCCCCCCCCGATCATGTTTGCACGCCACTGCCCTATGCTTAAACAGCTGAGATTGGCTAAAAAAAAGTAAATTTTGATTTTTTTTTTTGCAAGTGTTTTCCACGCCATCAGACTTATAGTTGGCCATTGGCATGCTTTATATATGATATCCACTCTTTATTTATAGCTGTCACGGCTCCATTTTGTAATTTGCAGAAATGTACTCCGTTACTGGCAGAGTACATGTCTACAGTTTGCACTAGTCCTGCATGGCTGGTTTCCAGTTTCCTGGATTGCAAATTTACCTCATTTGAATGGATTTCTCCTGTAAATGGGGTAATTTGCATACAGGGGCTGAGCCCATGCAGGACTAGTGCAGGAGCGCTCGTGCACACCCCTACAGGTTATTCCTGGATCGCACGACAGACATATTGGCTGCTGGAGCTCCTGCACTAATCCTGCACTTCGTGCAAGGTTTGCAGAATCCAGGGGATTAACTTGAAAGACAGGAGTTTTGAACATGAAACCTTGAAGGTTCCATGCAAAATACATTATTTCATCCTCTGTCCAGTAAATATTTTACATATGCTACAACACTATATTACATAGAAGGTGCTTGTCAGCAGGAGGAACCAATAGACACTTAGTTTCCCTTTATCTGCATTTTCTATCATTCTAATTTTTTTTTCTTTTTATTTATTTATTTAATTGATTGATTGACTGGCTGAAGTTTTTGATTAGAGTAGGAGACTGATAACAGATGTAACCCTTTTCAGCCATAGCATTGATAATATTGTTTACATGAACATATGCAAAATCAGTGTGCCCAAGATAGTCCAGTACACTAATCAAATGCTGTCAACTAACATACAGCCATCATGAAACTAGTAAGAAC
>NC_056732.1:774964745-775042245 GCF_019279795.1 Protopterus annectens
CACATTAGTAGCATTAAACATGTTACTGAGATTAAATGGAATGTTTTATTGCCTATACATGATATAGGACATACAGATGGAGAGACCACAGTTATTGCATTTGGAATATTTTAAAGGTTGTCCCTAATGAAACAACTATAGAAAGACAGGAGACCAGATTTTGTCTTCATAAATATCTCTGGGTAGTAAAAAACAAGGACACAAAAGATGCTTGATGCAGCATAGTATCATATATGACAATTCTAAGATATTACCTTTTTTGTACTGGAAATAATTATTGAGGACAATGGTGGAAATATTAATATTTTTTAAAGTGAAGTAAACTGAGGTGGTAACTTAGATTCAATGCTTTTAATTTTCCAGTGTTGAATAAGACTAAGAATATTAAGTTTATGTTTACTTTTATTTATTATTTTTACACAAGACCTTTATATATTTGCATTTTATGTGTGTTCTTTTTTATTAGCCACACAATGTTAACAGGATAATGTATTATTCCTATGGTATTTTGTCTGTTTTGTCTGAAGTAGTCTGTATATTTTACTATGCAACAAAAGCACTTATAGTAATGAGTGCTCATCTTTCAGTTCATTGGTTTATTTTTTTAGTTAATTGGTAGATTTATTTTTTGTCATATACAAAAGATGTTATAGCATTTTTAAGTGATCAAAACAAATTAGGTTACACAGTGGGCAGGATTCACGAAGGCTTGCATGGAGTGTAAGAGACGTGTAAGACTCCATGCAAGCCTCTCGATCCAGGAACAGCCCGAAACTCCATGTAAGAGACCAGCTAAAACGTCTCTTACACGGACTGGGCGTGGATATGCTAAATACCTCACTTGCAGCCAAAAGGCATGCAAATGAGGTAGAGTAGCGATCCACGAAGCAGAAAGCAGTCCGTGTAAGAGCCGTTTTAGCTGCAGAAATGTACTCAGTTGACAACTGAGTACGTTTCTGCAAAAATCACAATGGAGCCATGTCAGCTCCAAATAAAGGGTGCATATGTGTCAGGCAGCATGCCAATGGTAAAATATGTGGCCACTGGCAAGGTACCCCGATGCAAATATGAAAAATAATATTTCTTTTTTCGGCGAACGAAGCGCAGCCCCGTGCAAACGGGTTGCGCTGTATAAAACATAAAAATGAAGGTTATAAACCCACAAATGTGGGTTTTATGCAATACATGGATTTACAATACAGGGACCAGCAGACCAAAAACAACATGGCCACCGTTTAGTGGTTGCTAAGGGGGGAAGCTGAGTCTAAGAGATGTAACTAAGCATTAGTAGGCAATCTGATGTAAATGAGTGTTAGGATACTGAATTCCACTGTCACATAGCAAATGAGCACATTCTGAGTAGTGTAAGAGATACATAAGGGGGAGGAATAGAGTATGAGGTAGGTGACATCACAGGGGGGAATGGTAGAAAGAAAAGCAGTTCATTGGAGGTCAGTGTTACATGACAGATGTCAGACACATATCATGGAAAGAGGAGTGCCACAAGATAAGCATGGGAAAGTCAAGAAATGGAAGGTGTACACTGTTGCTTACACCAAAGTTTCTTGTTGGGTGTGCATGCGCATGTGTGCATGCCATGAGGCACGGGTAGGGCAGTGTGTGCGTGTGTAAGGCAGACTGAGTATGTGGGAGCGTGTTGGCAGACTCCCAAGACTGTTTGCGCTAGTGTGTGCGCGTGTAAGGCAGACTGAGCATGTGGGAGCCTGTTGGCAGGCTTGTAACACTGTTTGCACTGGTGTGCACACGTATTAACCTGAATAAGCAGATTCTGAACCGTGTAAGCATGTGTGCATGCGTGTAAGCCACTGTGAGCGTGTTTCTGCTGTTATGCGCGTTGCTCCCCCCTGAGGAAACAGAAAGGAAAAAGGAAACAACAGAATTAGTAGAAAGCTAGCAGGGAATACTGCTGGAGCTAGCAGGTGAAAACAATTAGAAGCAGACAATCACACAGGCAGAATAGTAGCTCAGCCAAACACTTAAAACTCTGCAAACAGCAGTGCAGGATGTTTCTCACAAGAGACACTGCAAGACAGGAGTAAGCTATTAGAAGTGAAAACTGAAAAAGCTGAACTCAGAGAAGAAATGCTAGGGGCTGCCATAGCTGTCATAAGGAGACATAGGCGAATTGCTGAGGGTGGTGACAATGCAGATGGTGCCAGACAACCCACAGTGAGGAGATGGAGAAGAGTGTACAGGCCCAGGGTCACCTACCACGGGTTACATGAGCTGGAGATAGTAGAGTGCTATAGAGTGGACAGAGACCTCCTGCAGCAAATTGTCGAGCTGTGCAGGACACACCTCACACACAGAACCAACAGAGGGGAACCCATCCCAGTGGAAACCAAGGTATGTGTTGGCCTAAGAATACTAGCAACAGGTACCTTCCAGAGACCAACTGGTGATATGATGGGGATATCACAGGCATCAGCCTCCAGAGTACTGCACCAGTTCCTGGATGCCATGTCAGCACATGTCAGTGATCATGTATATTTCCCCAATGCCCGTGAGGTATTGGCCAGCAATATGCATCTCTTCCAGCAAATAGCGGAATACCCTGAGGTAGTGGGTGCAATAGACTGCACGCACATACGCATCAAAGCACCAACCAGTGAGTGGGGTAGGGCCTACATTAACCACAAGGGCTTCCCCTCCATCAACTGCCAGGTCATGTGTGATGCCCAGGGCATAATAATGAATGTGTGTGCTGGCTGCCCTGGGAGCTACCATGATTCCCATATCTGGCATTTGACGCAGCTGTACCAGATATTTGCCAGTTGGGGACATCCCACATGGACACCTAGTGGGGGATGCAGGTTATGCACTGGAGCCGTGGCTGATGACACCCATCAGAAACGCACACACACCTGAACAGGAACGCCATTATGAGGCACACGCACAAACACGTAATGTAATAGAGCGTGTGTTTGGGCTGCTCAAGTCACGGTTCCGGTGTCTGGACACATCTGGTGGAGCCTTGCAGTACTCACCAACTACATGTACCCAAATTGTCATGGTATGTGCTAAGCTACATAATATGATCTTGCGAAAATAGCTGCAGCAGGACCAGCATAGGGCCGGGCCAAGCAGCCACCCACCATTGCCAAGGCCATCACAGGCAGAGCGTGACTCAGAGGAGGAACAACCTGAGCCTGCCCCAGTAGGCAGAAGGAGGCATGCCCAGTATGCCCTGGCCTTGGCAAAGAGGCAACGCATAGCACATACACTGGCTCAGTAGGAACCCTGGGAATGATACCCCTCTCTGACTCACTCATATAATAACATGGATGCCTAAAATGACATAACCTGCTGTCAAACATGTACAGGGAGTGTAATATGTGCATCCGACAGAGGCAGCCCTGCAGCACCACCTGAGGCATGAATGCCATGTGTTAAGTAATGTAGCACCATGTAGTATATGCACACTTGAGGACCCTGACTAACATCCTACCCTCACCAAGCATGATGCCACAATATGATGATGGGATGATCAACTGCAATAATTGGCTGAAGTATTGCAGTTAGTCAAAGGGGATCCAATGTGTGCCAGCCTGGGATGACATGCTGAGCATGACATGATGCTCGACATGCTAGGGGTGGCGTGCACCTATCAGTCCAGGCCTCATGGATACTGGCAAAGGCTGTTGTTACCCACAGCGTGCCCCGAATAGGTAAGGCTCAAAACACAAACCCACCTCCATAGGTACCACAAGGGATAAGAACCTAGATGTAATGCCACCCAATGCCAGAAGTCTAAACAGCAAGATGCGTGTAGTGTAAACTCACCCAGTATGGAGAATGTTGATATCTGTCCTGTAACAGAAAACTGGGTCAAGGCTCACAATAGCACCCTAACACTACCAGGTTACACCTCATACTGCGCTGTACAGCCTCAAAACATGGAATAAGCTACAAAAGGAGGGTGACTAGCAATAATTGTCAAGGATAACCACACCCCCATGTTGGTACCACAACAAGAAGCAGCATGGACTAGCCATGGTCAAGTAACAGTGGCTAAAACTGCTTCCCAGTTTATAGCCTGCTACAGACTACCATCCTAACACCAGGAACTGCACCTGGCCTATGTTGGAATACATGAATATATCAAGCCCCCCAAACCACATTATATTGGTTGACTGAAAATACCCAGACATAGACTGGGAGCATTATACTAGCTCCAACACTGTAGGACAAAAGTTCCTAGAATCCATAAACCAAAATGCCCAGGAACAACGTACCACTCCCACAAGAGGGGTAAGCATACTGGATGTGATAATCAGCAACATGGGTACTGGATGGCAAAATGAGAAGTGTATCACTCACTGGTAAGACCAGACCATAGAGTAATCACACTGGATATTCACATCCTGACCACAGTCCCTGGCCAGAAAAACACAGTGAAAAACATGTGTAAAGCATAAGTTGCACCCCTCCAAACTGATGTGGAATCCATTAAAGGCCCTGTGCAGGTGCAAAATATGGGTCACACCCCAGAACCTATCATACAGGCATTCCATGAACACAGCCAGGAATGCTTGGATTATGCAATTACAAATAACAACAAGACACAATGCCATACACGCAGGCATCTGGCATGCTGGACTCCAGCCATTACCAGACCATGCAAGAGAATGAGGAAGCTACTACATGATAGAGCAAACATAAAAAGGGAAGTAATCACTGATCAGTAGTATGGCAATAAAATATGTCCACACATACAATCCACTAAGGCCAGCTACAACAAGTTGAATCTCTGAATCCCGAGGCAATGTTACACCTGCCCCAAGTACACAGACAACCCTCAACTCCCCCCAAGAAATACAAATATATGTGAGAGATGCAACCATTTATCCAAACCGGAGGCTGAGCTCCCTCAACTCAGTACTGTCAAAACTAGTCAGGTGGAGAAGGTAACCACACACACCACAAACCCAGTCCCACATAGACCTATCACAACTGCAAACCAAACACATAAACACAGAAAAACATTCCTGGAGGCCCCAATTACAAACACACCACACCAACAGAGGCCTCCAAAGCAGACCCCCAAGCAACCACAACCTCCAAACATAGCACATGCAACACATAGTACACAAAGCTTGTGTGCCATACAGTCACAGGCCAGAAGAAGTAACAACATGCCTGATACAGTTGTAATAGGTGACTCCATAGTCAGACACACTGCTGTCCCGCTCACCAGACTGAACAAGGGAAAGGGTACAGTAAGCTGCCTGTAGGCTGCTACAATATGCCACATAACACAAGTACACAGGTCACCCCAAAGCAAGTAGAAATATGATGCAGTCATTGTCCATGCTGGTGTGAATGACCTGAGATGTACCTCCCTGGACTACATGAAAAGAGACATAGATGAGCTCTCTGAGTATGTACTCCAGGCCGGTATGACACTGACCGTTTGCAGCATCCTACCCTCACCAAGAATGATGCCACAGTACAAACACAGAATGATCAGCTTTAACAAGTGGCACAATTACTGCTGTCATTCCAAGAGGATCTAATGTCTGTCTGCTTGGGGTGTCATGCTTGACAAGCCATGCTGCTGTTCCAGGGATGGCTTGCACCTGTTACCCCTGGGCGTCTGGATATTGGATAAGGCTTTTGCCACCTCCATAGAGCCTTACGTAGGCAAGGCTGAAAAGACTAACCCACCATCCTAGAAAACATAAGTGGTAAGAAACATAAGGGTAATGCTGACCAATGCCAGACGTGTAAACCGCAATATGCATGCTCCTGAGGCCCTCCCCAGTATGGAGAACATTGATGTCTGTGCAGTGACAGAAACCTGCTGCAAGCCTACTGACAGCACACCAGCACTACCAGGTTATACCTCATATCATGCGTTATGGCCCCAAAACCTGGACCAAAACATAAAAGGAGGGGGAGTATCCATATTCAGCACAGACACCCATACGTCCAGGTAACTGACAATGCAATAAGCATTGGAGACCTCCCATGTGTACCTAACCATAGGCAAAACTGCAGTACAGTCTGTAGCATGCTACAGACCACACTCTCACACACAGGAACCCCACCCTGCCATCCTGAAGACACTGGACAGTATGAATGTCCCACCAAATACCAAACAAGGTACTCACAAATTACCACATAGGTGGTAAACCATTATGTATGGAAGGAGTAATCAGGGACCTAGGGACACAAGTGCACAGTAACCTGTTATGTGACACTCACATTGCCAATGTGGCTAGGAAGACTGTCTATATTGGACACCGTATCATGAAAGGAGTCACATCTATGTCAACAGAGGTCATTGTGCCCCTGTACTGTTCTCTTATCAGACCCATAATCTAGTAAAATGCCTCATTTGGGATGTACCTTACCTGACACCTGCAGCAGTTAGAAAGACCTCAAAGGTACCTCACCAAGAAGATAAAGGGTCTCAAATATATGTCATATGCTGCCTGGCTGTAGACACCCCAGCTGAATGCAGTCACATACTGCCTACACAGAGGCATTGTATTTCTGTTGTACAAGGCCATGTCCAACACAGGAGTAATGGACATGCTCCACCCCAGAAAACTCAAAGCCATCGGAGATGTGAGAGTGAGAGATGTCAACCTCAACACATAATGAAATGGGATGTGCTGGAGGGACAGATACATAACCCAGAGGCTCCCCACACCCTGGAACAGAATCCCACTCCATGTTAGGCAGAGCCCCTCACTGACACTCTTCAACAGGAATCTTGCCAAGTGGATGGATGATCGTAGATGTACACTGGGGGTCTTCACTGTGTCACGTCCAGACAGAGGCACAGAAAAGTAAATCATAAATGGCCATAATATTCACATAGCAAGGGGCGGCGAAAGACACACACACTCTGGCTAGGCTTACAAATGCCCTAGGGTGGATAGCCTAGTATGAACCTATGAACCTATGAAGATACAAATTGTACAGGACAATAAGGATAATCCCAAGGCTTACTCAACTGATGGTAGGAACCATGTTGGGAATTCACAGATATGCTCTGAATCACACAAATATTACAAACAACATACCAAACACACACACATATTGCCAACATACAACCTGACAGGTGCAGTGAACCCCCCCCCCCCCAGAATGCAAAATATCTATTCCAGCAGACTGCTGGCCCCCTGACATTGCAGATGCTGAGGTAACAGCCAGCATCTACAAAGCAAAACACACAGCAGCAATGGTATGAGATGGTGTCCTGGGCTGAGTCCAACATGGACTCTAAGAAGAATGGAATGCCAAATCACACTACTGCTCAATGTCAGCCTTACCACAGGATATGTACCCAAAGAGCAGTGTACAACAACAGTGGTCCTTCTCAACAAAGGTGTTGCCTGAATGGATACTGCAAACTACCACCCCAGAATCCTGAGAAGCTTGGTCTGCACAGCTATGGAAAGGATCAGCATGTACCGCAGACATAAAGATATTGGGGACCTACTGACACTGGACCCTACCCAGTGTGGCTTTCTTAAGTGCAGATCCTGCCCCTAAACATGTTTGACTCATTTGAAACAGTCATTAAGGTCATTGATGAGGGCAATGTGGTCCACACAGCGTAGCTGGACCTTGCAAATGCTTCCATACAATACCCTACGTGTTCATTATAGATATGCTCACCAGCTTAAATATAAACCCCTATGTCAGTAGAGGGGTTGCAAACCAGACCAAGGACAGAACTGACATGGTCAGACATGCTGCAGCCATGTCAGACTACAAACCAGATATAACTAGCATCCCACAAGGCTTGGTCCTGGGACCTCCCTCGTTTGGTATATATGTCCCATAGGTACAGGCCAACATGGAAGGACTGTGTCTGAACATGTATGCAGAGGACTACAAACTGCCCACCATATCTGACCCTCCAGCTGACACAAGCATCCCACAAAAGGGCCACATAGAAACAGACAATTGGTGCCATAGCCATGTCAGCAAGCTAATTGCAGAAAAGTGTATAGTCAACCCCCGTGGATATACAGTATGTGCCCACCAATTACCACATAGGTGTTAACCCATTACGTACCTAACATGTAATGAGAGACCTGGGGACACAAGGTGATAGATATCCTGCATTGGACAAACATGTGGCTGTAGTGTTCACAGAAACATACCATATACCCACCTAATCATGAAAGTTGTCAGATCTAGATAAGGGGAGGTCATTGTGGCTCTGCATACATCCTTCATCAGCATTACAATTGACTACAATAGCCCCTGTGGGATGTACCTCAGCAGACACCTCCATCAACTGTAAAGTCCCCAACAGTACCTCACCAAGAGTATCAAAGAGCTTGAACAGATGCCATGTGTTGCCTGATTAAACAAACTGCAACTCCACACACTGCCATACTGCCCACCCAGAGGCAAGCTGTGCCTGATGTATAAAGCCGTGTGCAAGCTGGAATCAATGAACATGCTGCACCTTGTACAATCTGAATGGCAGTGAGCTATGCACATGAGAGACCTGAACCCCAGCACTGACATACATAGGACAAGCTGTACTGCATGATCCATAACACAGAAGCCACCCCCACTCATGAGTAAACTCCCAGTACAGGTTATCCATAGAGTCACTCATCGATTCACCTCAAGAGGAATCGTGATGAGTGGATGGGAGATGGCAGGTTTACCATGGGTATCACTGTTATGTCACAGGTAGACGGAGGCACAGTATACTAACCATGACATATGTCATGGCAAACTCCACTTACAATGTGTGTCGAAGGACAAACACACTCTCCGACTAGCATTAGAAATGGCCTAGGGCACATTGCTACTGTTTGCCAATGTACACATATGTTGTGGAATGCACTACCAATGTTGGACAAGCCTGGTATAAGTAGTTCATATCTGAACATAATGCAACATGGCCAGATGTGCACAACTGGCCCCTAACCAGGCTGTTGTGCTCACTATGGGAATGTAAAGCAGTGATAGGACTAAAGCCCAGGATACTGTCAACCACAGTGAAAGTACTGAACCAGTACACTATACGGTACTACAGTGTTAGGTCAGTATGAAAGGATGTTGACAACCGTATGCAAAGTATCCCATGCAAACCCTGCAGGCACAGTATAATCCCTGTTGTGTTCACACACAAAGCAGTCAGACAGTAACTACACAACATGACACACAACACACAACCATAAACGGGAGATATTGTTGAAGTTCACACTCATCCACAAATGTGGTGGGCTGCAGAGTTCAACATATGGAAAGCACACACTGGGCATGCTCGCACACTTTGATAAATGAGACATATGTCAGACAACATGCCATGGGAAGGCTGAACTGGGCATGCTCACACACTTAGGCCAGTTGGCCACACATATCTGGTATTTGTACGTGTTATTCCAGGAACCAACCACATTACAGCAATCTGCCCAGTGCACACATTTAAATGACTACAGAGACATATGTGATATAGTGGATCCCTCCCATATGCAAACATCTTCCACAGATACACACGTTGTTCATACAAACAGGGAATGCTATGGCAATAAAGACCTGAAAACAGTCTATCAGCAACAAATAATGTGCATCTGACAATTAAACATATGGGTGTAGAGGTCAACACTAGGCTGTTTGCCCTAGGGAATGACAGCTTAGCCAGAGTGTGCTTGGCGTCTGCCTCCCCAGTACAGTGGGCTACTGTGCCACTGTAAAGTAGGTCACATAAGGCACCATGTGAGGCTAGTGTGCTGTGCCTCTGTCAAGCAGGGACACAGTGGAGATCCCAGGGTTTGAATGTGCTAAGCCACATTCATGTTGTTGGTGTGTGCTGGAAGAGGGTTGCTGAGGACCTCTAACAGTAAGTGGGCGTCAATAACAGACTGAGGGGAGCCTTATCTGCATTGTCTGGACAATTTCACTGTCAACACTGTGTCGTGATGATTATGTGGGATTGAAGTGTCGTGCCGGTACTGTTCAGAGATGTCCTCCCTCTGTGGGCTACTGCTCTGCAATGTATCAGCTCACTCTGTCTGTTGGACAGCTCATATATGGCTGGTGTACACCTGACAGGTGTCCTGTTGTGGAGCAGTCATGGGTATATTAGGGATAGCATGATCAATGCAAACCTTCCACATGCTCATAGAATGCAATTGACAAGGATTATGCAGAGTGGCCTGTATACTCCCCCAGCATGGGTCCTTTGAAGTATTCCACCCCAGTCTTCACAAGTGTAAAGTCTGCTTGTGATAAATACAGTTTGTTTGCAGTGACAACCTAGACTGGGGTGGGGATGGGATATGGATGTCCAGGGAAAGGTGGGTATGGTCAGATATCAACAATGGTGGTCTACCTCTGGTGTGGAACAGTGAGTACCCATGTTGCAGATGGTCAGGTGCAATTTGTATTCCCCCTTGTGGCTGTGGTGAGTGGTTCTGCCATAGCACATGGACTCACAAATTGTAGTGGCTGTAGGGTAATGTTGTAGAGGCCTGAGTAGTTCCTACACACAATATGCCTGTACCTGACATTAACAACTGGAATGGTGTATGTGAACACCTGCATATCCTGGCACTGTTCCCAGGGAAGCAAAGTGTGTGTCCTGGATGTGGGAGGGGTGGTCTGGACTGGTTGTGTTGTGTGTTACAGGTCCTGTGGTCACGAAGCATGGTATAGAACATAACCTGCCAGTGCGATGTGCATATCTGACCCTGAAGTAGGTGGCTGCAAATACATATATATGCTATCCCCCACCTGACAGGTAGTACTAGATGTACATACCTCTGTAGAAATAATGATGTTAGCACCCTATAAATAGTGCAGGTGCAGAACAGATGTCCAATAATTCGGATAGTGCGCTCTGCTAATGCGTTTCCCTCAAGTGTCATAATATAGTTAGGTAGGGGTTTGAATCCTGCAACTGCTCAGTGTGTGTGTGTGTGGGTGAGCAGGGTTGTTGTGTGTGCAAGTCTGTGTGAGGGAAATGTCCCTTTTTGGCAACTGGGAAAACACACTACAGGATGCATATTCCCCTTTCTAAACACTGATGATGTCAGCACCCTATAAGTACAGCAGGAGAAGGGAAACCTCCCAGCCATGCGAATAGCGTGCTCCGCTAATGCGTCTGTCTCGAGTGTCATAACATAGATAGGGAGGGGTTTGAATCCTGCAAATGCCCAGTGTGTGTGCAGGGGGGTTAGTGTGTGTGCAAGTCTGTATGAAAGAAATGTCCCTTTTGGCAACTAGGAGAACACACTACAGGATGCACATTCCTCTTTCTAAACACTGATGATGTCAGCACCCTATAAGTACAGCAGGAGAAGGGAAACCTCCCAGTAATGCGAATAGCGTGCTCTACTAATATGTCCGGTTGGAGTGTCATAACATAGTTAGGTAGGGGTTTGAATCTTGCAAATGCCCAGTGTGTGTGCAAGTCTGCATAAAAGAAATGTCTCTGTTTGCAACTAGGAGAACACAAAACAGGATGCACATTCCCCATTCTAAACATTGATGATGTCAGCACCCTATAAGTACAGCAGGAGAAGGGAAATCTTCCAGTAATGTGAATAGCGTGCTCTGCTAATGCGTCCGTCTCGAGTTTCATAACATTGATAGGGTTTGTATCCTGCAAATGCTCAGTGTGTGTGCAAGGGGGTTAGTGTGTGTACAATTCTGTAAGAAAGAAATGTCCCTTTTGGCAACTAGGAGAACACACTACAGGATGCACATTACCCTTTCCAAACACTGATGATGTCAGCACCCTATAAGTACAGCCGGAGAAGGGAAACCTCCCAGTAAGTCAAATAGCGTGCTCCGCTAATGCGTTTCTCTCAAGTGTCATAACATAGTTAGGTAGGGGTTTGAATCCAGTAAATGGCAAATGTGTGTGTTTGGATGAGGGGAGTTTGTGTGTGTGCAATTCTGTATGAAAGATATGTGCTTTTTGGCAATCAGGAGAACACACTACATGATGCACATTACCCTTTCCAAACACTGATGATGTCAGCACCCTATAAGTACAGCCGGAGAAGAGGAACCTCCCAGTAATTCGAATAGCGCACTCCGCTAATGCGTCTCTCTCAAGTATCATAACATAGTTAAGTAGGGGTATGAATCCTGCAAATGGCAAGTGTGTGTGTATCTGGGGGGGGTAGTAGGGTGTGTGTAATTGCAAGTGTTAAAGAACAGTTCCTTTTGGCAACTACTACAATACACCAGATGCTGCATATTCCCCCAGTAAACACAGGTGATGTCACCACACTATAAGTACAGCCAAATAGGGCAAATCGCCCAGTAATGCAAATAGTGTGCTCCGCTACTGGGTCTATTACTACTGTCAGAGCACAGTTAGGTATGTTTTGGAAACCCACAACTGCCACGTGTGTTTGTGTTACACAAAATGCCCATGTGTGGGTTGTTGTTCATAACAATGCATGACATTGCTTAAACCAGCAATGGCAATGCACACATGATGTATGTGTGTGCGACATACACATATATACCTGTGACCTTCAATAGTTCCCATGTCTGACACGTGCCTCAAGTGAATAAATGGTATTTGCACTACATAACATTATGACTGTGTCATACTATGCAGGGGCTGCATGCGGTATGTGTATATACAGTGTGAGTTGTATATGGTATCATCCTAACAGCAGGGGATACACATCTGGTCTGGGCCATATAGTCTACATGTAGTTGATGAACAGGTGTTGCATGTTCCCACCTGTTGTGGGAGTGGTAACATGTTGTTCCACTGCAATTCAGTGACTACATGCTAGGAACCTTTCAGCTAGTGTATTATAGCTACAGTAATGCTCACACACAATGTTCGGCTGGATGCAGTCCAGCCATATAAAGACATATGTAGAGACCATCATATTCCCAGTGTTGGAGGACAGGCGGGTTTCCTGTGTATGGGAGGGTTGTGTGTGCCAGGCTATGAACCAGAAGGTAGTCCAACACACTGTTAGCTGCACAAGGCCCTGATGCTTTGTGCTGTGCCAACAACCTGGAGGTGTGTGTATCTGTGGTGCCTTGCGATACCTCCCCCCTGTTCATGTGTTGTACATGTGTAGGGGATGACAGGCATGGTATGAGGTATAACCTGGCAGTGATGGGTTGCACCTGTGAGCCGTGAATCAGGAATCTGTTACTGCACAGATATTGCAGTTTACTGTGCTGAGGACAGTGTCCAGTGCATGCATCTTGCGGTGTACACTGCTGGTGTTGTGTAGCATTACTGTTAGTGTCCTATCCCGTGTGATACCCATGGAGGTGGCTATGTAATCTGAGCCCTGCAGGAAAAGGCACTATGTGTGTATCAAGAGGCTTCGCCAATATACAATGCCCCATGGGTGACACGTGCAAGCTGCCCCTCACAAATCATTGTAGCTTCCCTAGCATGTAAGCACACGCTGACAGCCATTGGATACCCTATGAATGCCATTGGAGATTGAGCAAAATGTATACATAGAACACCCTTCCTACATATTGTGGTAGTATACCTGGTGAGGGTATGATGGCAACCAAGGTCAGGCTCACACCAGCCCATGCCACATGCTGTGAGAGCCCTTCTACGTTCCCTATCATGTAGTCCAGGGAGGTACGTCACAGGTCATCCATAGTGGCATGGACAATGACTGAGTCATATGTGTCCATGCCTCTGACTTGACCTGTATGCATGTGTTATGTGGTGGACCATAGTGCTCCATGGGCATATCACTGTGACCTTCACAATGTACAGCCTGTTGAGCATGACCCCACTGCACCGGCCAAGAGAGGTACCTGACACATCTGTAGCAGGTGTGTTGTGTAGCCCTACAGGCTGTGAGTGTTTGGCACATAGGATGTGTGTGCCATGTGTGTCATGTGCTCTGTTCCGACTTAACGTATGCCTATGTGCCAGCTGCGGAGGTGTGTGATGCTCAGGCAGGATGCTATTCTGAGGCTCCAAGTATGCCCCAGTGTGTTCATGTGTTTGGATTGCTGTCAGTGCAGGTCTATGTCAGACTGGTATTGTAGTCACTGTAGTATGTCATGCCACCTGACAGGGTATGGCAGTACTGGGTTCAGAGGGCTCAGTCCCCAGATTGGCTATGTGGTTGCATCTCACACATGTGTTGTACTTTCCTGGCCAGGGGAGTGGGTTGACTGCATACATGTGGCAGTTGTGACATTGCCACATGACTTACATATACCACAACTGGACCATAGAGGTGATTCACAAGTTATGTTTGCACATGCTACCATAGTAGTGTGATTGCCATGGTGATTACCAACACATAGGGCCAATGGGGAACAACATACTGAAGGTGAGTATGTGTGGGTGTACTGCTTCTGATTTCATAGCGCTGGCATTTATGACTGCACACGTGGGCAAATGCCAGGTAAGTCATATGCAATGTGTCACAGGCAACGTACATGCGAACAGGACAGACAGTGAAGTTCTGTCAAGTGTGACATTGACATACATATAGTAAGCTATGCAGATGTCACTAGGAATCCACAGAAGCTCTGTAAATCTGCATTGCAGGTGGAATCAGTGTTCCAGGGAACATCAAGCAAACATGCATGCAAACAAAGCTACAGTAAGCAGGGCTGGAAGCAGTCCATTGTACAACAAAGAAGGGATACCACTTCCAGTAGGTAACAGTGCAAATATGCAGGCACTATAAACATGTACCCAGGAATGCACAGCTCAGATGTCCATGGTAAAACTGGCATTATTTAAAATTTCATTTCATTTAAATTAAATTTGGTACTGCACACATATCAACATGCATGAACATCAACATTGCATAGTCGTTGTGGGTAACATGCCACCGTTAGTGTACATGTCCATCATTGCATATCACTACTTGCATTACCTTGTCCCCTGTGCTACCTATGTATGTGGCTATCTGTTGACATCCTTACCACCGGTATGCAAAAATGTGCAGCTGTTACACTATGGTACTTACTATGGGTGTAGATAACAATTCAGGACAGTCATACAGTTACTGCATCAGGCATGCTGGGATATACACACAATCATACCAGCACACTGTACTGTTACCAACATGATACTATGAATACACTTCTATGTAGTCACCCTGTGCATCAGCAACATGTTAACCTGTTCCTGCACTGATGTTGGAGATTGCAGGAGGTGGCACAGTTTCATCAAATGCACAGGGTGTGAACTAGGTTTCCCTGAGTCTGCCACTGATACCACCAATTGACATGTATGTGTATGTGTGTTGGTTAGGGACAGCAGTACAGGGTGGGGCACAGTTGATGCAGTGTGTGCGTGTATGTGGTAGCCCTAGGTGTTAACATTTTGCATGTGTGTATGCATGTACACAGTTCCACCTCATGGCTGCCATATACTGGAGTTTGTGGACAGCCACAGACTGCACCTGGCAGGTCATACAGATCAGTGTCTGTGGCCAGGGACACGGTACCTGTGCCTGGCAGGGGTGCTACGGACCATATCCGGTACTAAGCCAGACTGGGTACTGTCATCAGAAGCGGGTGTACGTTGACTGGACACAGGTCCCTGTTGGGACTGCTCAGAGCAACGTGCACGTGGTCTCCTGGGGCAGTCAGATGACAGCACAGACCCAGCATTGCTGGGGCTGCTGCTGGCACTATAGGGGCATCCGCGGGCCTGTTGTCGTCCGCGCCGACTGCCAGCTGCTGCTGTTGCTGGCATACGGCCACGTCGATGCTGCAACTGTCCACCATTGCCCTGGCTCATGGACATGTAGTTGTGGAACTGCTGTAATATGTCCCCACAACGTCTGTCTATGACATTGGTGAAATTACGGATAGCATCCGCAATGTCACACATACTGTCAGTCATGGATGTGCGACATGCTCTCAGCTCCCTCAGACCCTGTCTGGTGTACCTTTCCATACATGACTGTGCCTGCATGACAGCCCGAAACATAGTTGAGGTTGACAGACCTCTTTGGGCACATCTGCCAGAGGCAGTACGCCCATGGATGCTCCCACGAGAACCCATGGGCAACTGTCTGTGTGGTACCATCTCAGGACCCTGCCCATGGCTGCTGTGTGGGGAAGCATGTGCCACAGATACCACATTACCATGGTCAATGCCCACTGTATCCTGTCCATCACCTAGGGACATTGGTGACATAGGATGTACTGGCAGGATGACTGTGCACAATGATGGGGTTGACAGCTGTGTACTGTCAATTGGCTGACCAATGACGGACCCTGACACACCTTCCTGTGCCATTACACAGATATCATCATTATCAGCACCAGATTCAGTTTCTCTGCTGCAGGACACCAGAGCAGCACCAGAACCTGTGGGAGGAAGACAGGAAACACAGTTTACAATGTCTACACAATGTTACCAGTGATGCACACATGCACACATGCACACGTGGACACATGCACACTTGCACAAATGCACACATGCACACGTGGACACATGCACACATGCACACGTGGACACATGCACACATGCACACGTGGACACACGCACACATGCACACATGCACACCCCGCAGTATACACACAGAGCACTACTGAGTTACACTATTATTACTAGCACTATCAAGACTATTATAGGTATCGTTAATACACACTCACCAGCATGGACGGGCTGCCTTGCTGTAACACCAGAGGGACCTGCAGAAATGAGGGGATTAATGTCAGTGGGCACAACTGTGCCATTGATACTGTGTATGATACAGTTCAGTAGTACAACAGTTGCCTTTCACATGTCAGCTGCTGATATTGGCAATATCACACCTGCACAATTACATACTATGTTGACAGCTACATACCAAGGACACACCTTACACATGCATAAACTAACAGTGTACAGAACAGTCAAGTGAACATATGGCATATTACCTGCACGCTCCATGTCGTGTTGCTGTGTGGCTCCAGCTTCCATCATAATGCAGGTGTGTTGATGTTGATGTTCCTGGGCTGGAGCCACAACACTTAGGAGTAGCCCCTCCAGTCTGGTGAGGGGGGATGTGTGGCCACCCCACCTCCTGTGGTGACCTGTTGCCTGTGGATATCCGACGCACGCTGACGGACATTTCTGATTAAATCACTGCAGTGATGTCGTACCTGCTCATATGTCCTATTATGCGTGCCAATGTCATTTACCCTACAGACAAGGTCTTGCCACAGTGCAGCCCTCTCCTGCTGATTCTGGCTGGTGCGGGAAAACAGTATGTCATAATCCCGCACCAGGCTCTGGTGTATCTCTTCATCTTCTGCAGCAGAGTAGGCAGGATTTTGCTGATGCGCCATGTCCCTGAAAGAGAACACAAACAGGATATCAGCAAACTATGTCAGCAAAATATGGCACACATACTATACATGATACTCAACTGTAGTGAAATACTACTACTCCCATATGTAGCACGTGTTTGTCTCTTGGTGGATACACATGTACATAGCCAGATATCAGTGCTCAGCCGACACCTGTGCAACAATACCTGCCACATTCCATACAACATAGTACCAAGCCCTATCAGTCAGCACACTGAGACAGGTCCAATGCAACACCTCACTCTGGGGGTTCATAACAAGGTACTGTATGTGGAACATCATCCACTAGTGTGATCTGGACACAAACTAATCTGCCTGGATATACATATCCCACCATCACCACCAGCACAGTAGACTACTTTGAAATATATGTGAATAGAAAGATCTTCACTTGTTAGGACTGAGATGGTATCCATGCAGCCCACTGGAAGCCACAACCCACAATGCTGACCCCTTTGCAAATGCTCCCCATGGACATCCCCATGAATGCATGGAACATGCACATACAATTCTAGCCCAGATCCTATGCACAAAGGTTAAGCATCCTGTCTGGTGGACCCCAGCCAAAGACAAATTGTATAATGATAGAAGGAGGCTACTGCAGGACAGAGCAGAATCACATAAAGGGAAGGCATCTGTGGTCAGCACTAGTAAAAAGCTAAGTTCTCTCATAACAACATCCAAGGCCAACTCTCAGAGAAAAATGGCCAAGGACACTAAAGATAACCACAAGGCCTTCTTCAGTTTTGTTAGAAACATGGACCAAAAGCCTCAGATATGCTCAGAGTTAGTACACAACTACATAAAATTCACTGAACCCACAGATATTGGCAACATTCTGGCAGACAGGTTCAGTGCAAATATCTCCCTCCTCTCCCCAAAGAAGAAATACTTATCACAGCTGAATGTAACCTCCCTGTCATCTCAGATGTCCAGGTGAGGGCCGCCCTCAGCAAAGCAGAACACACAGCATCAATGGGACCTGATGGTATCCCTGGATGTGTGCTACGTGAACTCCAAGAGGAGCTACAACCGCATATAAAAATGATATTTAACCTTAGCCTTACTACGGGATATGTACCTGAACACTGGCATACAGCAACAGTGGTCCCACTCCACAAAGGAGGCACCTCTACAGACCCTGGGAACTACCGGCCCATAAGTTTAACCAGCCTGGTCTGCAAAGCTATGGAAAGATTCATTATGGAAGTCATATACAGCCACATTGGGGACCTACAGACACTTGATCCCACCCAGTTTGGCTTTGTGAAGGGCTGATCCTGCCTTTTGAACCTGGTTGACTTTTTCAAAACAGTCACTACAGCCATTGATGAGGGCAAAGCAGTCCATACAGCCTACCTGGACTTGCCTAAGGCCTTCAACACAATACCCCACTCAGGCATCATAGACATGCTCATCAGCTTAAATGTTAATACATATGTCACATGAGGGGTTGCAAACTGGTTGAACAACAGAATCCATACAGTCAAAATTGCGGGAGCCATGTCAGACTCAAAGCCAGTCACAAGTGGTATCCCACAGGGCTCTGTCCTAGGACCCCCTCTTGTTTGGCATTTACTTCTCAGATGTGAAAGCAAACATGGATGGGTTGTGGATGACAAAGTTCCCAGATGACTGCAAACTAGGCGCCATAGTCAATACACCAGCTGACACACGCATCCTACAGACAGGCCTCACTGAAACGGACAACTGGTGCCAGAATCATGGCCTAACACTGAATGGCATGAAATGTATAGTCATCCCCTTTGGGTAAAACAAGATACACACAACTTATCACATAGACATAAATATAGATACAGACCAATAACACATATGGAGGGTTTACAGTATGTAGACTATTAAATTGTTACTTTACATTACCTGTGTTTGTCACAGCTGATTACGTTACCGTTTGTATAGGTTCCTGCTGCTGCTAGCCCAGCTTGATACTGTCACTGATGACAGCTTCAACTTAGTTTTTCTTAAGTGTAGTTTTTGTTTGTGTTTTTATTTTCTTTTTTTCTTTCTTTCTTTCTCTTTCTCTCTGCCTCCAGATGGTGCAATGAAAGTATTGCATGCGTGGACTGGGAGTACAGGATGCTTTTGTAGGTATCTACATATGTCCATGTGATGGCCTCTGCACCAATTGTTAGCCAGCATTTGCTGATTGCATGCAGCCAGTTGTGTACTGATTGCAGTTCTCACTGTGATTTCAGGACAGTGCTATAAAAGGGTATGTGAGATAGGCGTTGCCCTTTCAGATTGTAAGGGCGGGGACCATGCTGGTATGCTGTGGACACTGTTCTGTGAGTGTAAAGGTTAGTATCTCTCTCATAATTCAGGCTGTGTTGTAGATTAACATTTCTCCATTCATCTCTCCTGTTTCCTGTACTAAGTGTGTATGTACACTGACACCTACAACTATATATATATATATATATATATATATATATATATATATATATATATATATATATATATATATATATATATATATATATATATATATATATATATATAATAACTGACATTATTACCTACTAGCTACCAACTAGCATGGCTGTTTCTGTTCACACACTACTATTATAGAAATCCACTCGATTTGACGGTAAATATACATGGCATGCTTTGTGTACTACACATCCTATATTCCCTTTACATTCATTCCTACTATTACATGATATATTTATTGTAGCACAATGCTCTTATATAATAGTCATGGCTTAGTGGTAAGTCATGCAGACTACTGTTTCCAAGGTCCTGGGTTCGGGACTGACAGTGGGATTTTATTTTGCTTTTGCACAGACTACAGGACCTGTCATTCAGAGTGACTAAGGCACTTTTAAGCAGTTGTAACCGGGTTAGCGCTGGTTTGCGTGGAGCTCCCGCATGCGCACTGGCGTTCAGCTCCGCTTACAACCGCTTAACAGTATTTACTCGTGCGCACACCCGCGCTATTTTCTTTGAAAGAAATGAAAATGGGGAGACAGGAAAGTGGTGAAAAAGGGGTCACAAAGAGGGTAGGACAGTAGGGAAACAAGCTTGGGTTTTGCAGGAGGGATGTAGGTAAGGCCCATAGCTGCCCATTTCTTCATCAGCAACAGCTGTGCATATGTTTGTAATTTGGTGTGACATTTGAAATCTTCCACCCCTGAGAGAGGTGTAAGGACAACAATAATACTTGTTGTACAGCCAATTGTAATTGACAGTTTCCATGTCCAGCAGACATGTGTGCGAAAAGGGCAGCTATGTATGGGGCGTAATTTTTTTGTGGGTACAGAGTGCCCTTTTTTTTTTTTTTTTTTTTCAGGTGAGAGTGGTATGTCAGGTAAAGGAAGTCAGTATAGCTGGGGAGGTAGGTTGGGTAGGTCAACAGACAAGACAGACAAGACGCATACAGGGGCGGTGTATGACACGTGTGGGGTGGTTACACAATTGACGGGGACGGATGTTTGGATATCCAGAGCCCATGAACCCACAGATGGCAACAGTGGAACTGATATCCCCACCCATGGGCAGTTGCCACTGTACCTTCACTCCCCAGGACGGGGCTGTGTAGGCCGGGCAACAGGCATGCCCGTTAGTTGTGCCACCTGTGCCTCAAGCTGGCGTAGGGGCCCAAGAACAGATTCCTGGATCTCCCTACGCACCACAGTCCGGACGCTACGGAGGGTGAGTGGTGGTTCTCCTCTGGCCACACTTGCAGAGGGGGGATGAGCCCCATCCCCTGCAGCGCTTCTACCTGCAGGTGGCACAGGGCCACCGGAGGAGGGTCCAGACTGGGCACTACTGCCAGGTGCACTCGCCAGCTGAGGTGGGAGAGGTGGGTCCGCTGGAACCCGCCATCCCTGTCGTCCTATGTTTTGCATTATGTCATGACAGTTTGGGTTAGTAACATACAATACCATTCGCAATTAGTTGTAACAGCATGCATTAGTATTCCCATTAACCAAACACCCAGATATTCACACCATTGAACAGCGAGCATAACACATGCATAATTTGAACAGCAATACACAGTCCAACAACATGCAGGGTTGATTGATGGCAACAGGCCATCAGGTTTGGATGTATGAACAGGGCAGATGCATCAATGTACATGCAAATATGTATGACCCAACAAGACAAATGTCCAGGGGAGTTAATTGTGATTGCACATACCAATTTCACGTTGAATGGATTATATGTGGTTATAGGGTAGGGTGAAGAAAATATAATTAACACCTTCAAATACCAATACATATGCTGTACATTTCTAATAGCTGCAGATATATACACACTACAGTTCTACCTACAGTTTCCTATGTGTTAACTACTTCAAGTTGGTGATAGGAATGTTACTGCTACATCAATATACATTTTCATTTTTATTCATACACGTTCATATCTGGCTTTGTTCAGCTACATCATCCTGCTACATTTGCTTTATATAGCTATAGACAACTGTGGATGTTTGGTATTTCAGACAATCATACTATCTGCATATTGCACACTGAGAGCAACATATCCAGATTTTGGGATACACATTCCAGCTGCAGGAACATTTTCAACACATTTCGCAGTTTGGTTCTGCTTGTCACATTCATTTAATTCTGTACTAACTGCAGTATACTTTATTCAGGAGTTATTACTACTTTATCGGTGGATTCATAACTCTTTCTCTCACTCTCTCACTTGTTTTATTTTTACAATTCAGGATGGTACTTACTTCTAGGCTTTATTGACATGTTTTACCTGTAGTTATTACAATCCTTTCCAACAGTCTCACTTCTGTCATGTTTCAGTATTTCAACAGGGATATATTTCACACATGTGATTTGCTCATCTTCTGCAGCTGTACTTTTCAGCCTGCTGTAGGTTGTGTACTATTATATTACAGGTGGGGCATCTTTATTTCAGACATTATTTCAGACATTTTCATTTTTCTGTTTGGATTACAGACTGCAACACACTTTTGTAATCAAGCAATACTTGCAAACACTCTTACACTGCTACTTGCACATTTTATTACTTAGTGACTACACTGCACTCTTTTGCTAACTGTCACAATTTTATATTTATTTACAGATACAGGGAGAGGATTACTGACCTGCCTGGTGGCGCAACCGCACCAGCATATCACCATAGGCTCTGCGGTTCACAGAACGGACACCTGCAGATGTAATATAAAGTAATATTGGAATACACATCTCCATAATATCAGCTAGGTTAATTTCTTACATACATAATTAGATGTAACTTACTCAGTAGTGGGGCGTTGGGCATTTGCAGGGCCTCCTGGATCCAAAGGTTCAGTTGGTCCTGCTTATGTCTCTTCAGGTCCGCACGGTGGTGATGGACCTGCTCACCAGTCCTTGGAATCCCTGTGGCACTGGTGAGATCATGAGCCAACCGGTCCCACGCCTCAGCCCTATATGCTCCCCACAGGACCTGGCCCTGCATGAGTTGGTCCTCATGATTGTGGACAAGGAGCCAGACCATATATCTGGACTCCTCAATGCCCCACCTCTGTGCTCGGAAGCAACTACCCTCACCTACTCCTGACATTCTGGCTGCAAGTTAGTTCTACAATCGGTTATGCTGTGTATTTCCACCTATGGGGCTTATATATGCCGTTTTTCCCACACTTATCTGTGATTGGCTATTTTGGAATTGCATCAGCTTCACAAAACCTGCTTTGTCATGCTCCTCTTTCTATTCATTCATATATATTTGCTATTACTGCATTTCTAAGTACAGCTGTCATGGCTTAGTGGTTCAGTACCTTGACTACGATGCATGGTATCCTGGGTTCGAACCTGGACACTGCTTTTTATATTTTATGACTGTCTAGACAGGCTAGGGGGTGTGTCTGTGTAAATGCAGTTTTGTTACAGCTTGCTCAACGTTGCCCGTCAGTTAGCTTGTTGGCGCGGTGCACAGCTCCGCGCAAACGGGTTACGCTGGTTTACACCTCATTTTGCTGTCAGCACGCATATTACGCTCAGCTCAGCTAGGGGCACACAGTTTCAGCATGGTAAACCATGGCTAACCTACGGGTACTCATTTTGCACCTGTTGAACCACTGCTCACCTTCGGGCACTCATTTTACACCTGTTAAACCACTGCTCACCTACAGGCAGATGCACTCACCTTGTTAAACTGTAGCTCAGCTATAGGCACATCTGGCATTTGTTATTATTTTGTTATCTCACATTTCTTAAAAATAAATGGCCTATTTCATTACATTTTACATAAAATATAATTTTATATGTGTGCATATATGTCAGGGACTTGTTTCGTGCTTATTTCACTAAAAATAAATATTGATGTTGTGGGGGCTCGAACCATGACTGCCTGCTTTTCAGCCAACGTCTCTACCGCTATGCTATTGCTTTTTGGCTTACTTTGCATAGTTAGTTCTTATATGCTTTTCCACTTACTGCTAACTGTGGCTGAGCTACGGGCACACCCGTGCAAACGAGCACACTCACGGGCAAATATCTTTACAATTTAAAAAAATATAACATGTTCATTTATATAATTTTATGTTCATAGTCTGTGGGGGCATGTGTTGTGTTGTGTTTATTCACATTTCCATGTACTCTGTCGTGGGGGTTTTCTTTAGGCACATTTACTCTTCTGGGGGCGTTTCTGCTTGCAGGGCTCGGCCTACGGACACGCCCCCTACTGTCTTCCATGGACCGTGTAAGCCATAGGTGTGATTCAGCATGCCCTCATGCATATGCATGACATGCTGACGTCACACCATTTAACTGCAGCCTCCGTGTAAGCCTTGTAACTCTTACATGGAGGCTTCGTGAATCCTGCCCAGTGTGTTTTTCATGGAACTGTTATACTATATCCCATATTTCAAAAATAGAGTTCTTGTACCTTTTTAAATCATGTCATTGTTCTTTCACCTCTTATGTCAGCTACTTATGTATTATGCATGTATGTGGTATGTTTATAGGGATATAGGAACAGATAATACTAGGCAGGCAATCACAGAAACCATAAGAGGCCTAGCCATGTACACCTTTAAGAAGACACAATTAAAAGTTCCTGTCACCCTTTATAAGTGTATCCCCATGCCTGCACAATATGTCAGTGAACATCTGAAGACGCTTCGAACAAGGTGCTTGCTTGTTGCAAGCTTCCATGGTGTATGTTCTTATGTTTCTCTTTTTGCTCTGTCAGTACTTAGTTTGCAATACTGACAGAGGAAGAAGGGGGGATATAGATGTAACATTCTACCATATGTGGCTCATAGTCCGATCCTTACATCATTAACCCAGCTGCTGAAGTCCTTTAGAGCAGTTATCCTTCTTCCTTTTGAAATTTTATGCTAGAATGAATGTATGTATTTATTTAATTTTTAATTTTTTTGTTTGATTTGGTTTTAAATAACAAAGTACTCTACATTTGGCACATCTATTCTAAATGTAAAAAAAGTATACATTTTTTGATGTGACATATTTGTTTTGTGTCAAATTATTGTTTTTACAATTGTGTCACAATAAAGCGCAGTGTTTTCTTTCTTTAGAGAAAGAAGTATATTGCAGTTAGTTTTAAAGGGTTTACCTTCAAAAACTCGAATCACAGTAGTTCGAGTGCTCATATGAGCGACTCGAAACCATGAAAGTGAAAGTGTCGACAGTCCTTAATGTTCGTAAAACAGCAAATCGAAAAGCAGATTCGCTGTTTTTTGAACATTAATGTTGAACAAAAAAAAAAGTGCAAAGCAGGGAGGTAAGCCCCCTGCACCCCCACACCCCCCTACTTTATTATTCTAACTCCAAGATCGCACTACAGTGGGGAAAGGAACCATTTCCCTATCCCCACTATAGTGCAATCCGCCCCACAATGTCGAATGTGCAATGAGCAAATGTCACTGTGCATTTGCTCATTGCACATTCAAACCTTTTTTCTTTCAGCGTTTATAAAATTTGCAAACAGCCTTTCGAACACTTGTGGTTTGCCCGACTGTGTATTGCCTTTATAAAGGTAAATCATTTTAAAGACCAGTTGGACCTGTATACATGCACAAGGTACTTAAGCTTATTTCATTGGTGGTAAATTCATTCATTTATGTCTTGTCCTGTCAGAATTAATATTATTTCATAGCATGTTATTATTATTTTTTGATTATGTTAAAATGAATAATCAGAAAGCATGCATTTTACTACCACTTACCCTGAAATGAAAATTTTCTATGCATTGTGGATGCACATGTTGCAGTAGGTATTTCTTCTATATAAGAGTTTAATATTTTTTTCATTTTCTGTGGGTTTTCAAGAAGTTGATAACATTGCAACATATATTGGAAATTATTCTTTTCAAGCACAAAGGTCTGGCCATTATAAACATGATCCCACACCTTTAATTTGTTTTGTTTTCTGTTTCAGTTTTACAGGTTCCCCATTTAGTATGTAGAAATCAATTTTGACTTATAAGTATGCATTTAAAGTTTATGACCAGCTGGAAGGATTGATTGCTCTAATCAAAGGTTGATATTTTCTACTTCTCATGTATTCATCTATATATTCTATTTACTTACAAGTCATAACTGGAAGCACTGCCTCATTTATTCTGTATCTTACAGACTCCAGAAAGGAAATCTATGCAGCTTACTGTGATTCACTAGGAATCCAGTGGTCCTGGATCTTTTGTATCTCCACAAACTGAATAGTCCCACAAATACCAGAACAAGGGATCTAAAACATCCATTTTGTTTTCTGTAGTATCATGTAACAGTGTTAATATCTATTATCAACTGTTTCTGTGATGGGTTTGAATAATGCTAAGTACATGAGAACACAGAAGTATGATGCTCCAGACAGGACATGAGTTTCAGACCTCAGAACTTGTCTTTAATGGGTGTGTGAATATCGTATGCTCCTGTGTCTATTCCATCTGCTGACCGGATAGACATGAGTTCTTGGACTATTTGTGACATGTTTCACAGCAGCAAATACATTGTATACATAAGGGCTGAACAGTGTATATGAATTTAGAAATATCTAAACAATGATCCCCCCTCTTGAAAAGGCTGTGCATATTTTGCTCCTTTGGATTTTTGGGTCACAGTTTGAATATAATCAGTCTGAGACCTACTATAGCAGTATTTAAGTTGTACTTAAAACATTCAAAAGTAGAACTCAAAGAGCCATAGGGGGATGAAGAGAGGAAGCTCTAGCTCTCCGGATTCAGATTTACATCCTGCACCCCCTTCCTTAATATACCCTACTTCATGGTTGCATAGTTTTTTTTTCTGAGAAATAAGACTTGTTTTCTACCCTCCTTTTGTTAATATGAAGACATAAGTTTTCTGCTACTTTACAACCCCAGACATCTGAAGTCTGTCTTCCAAGAAAGCTTAGGCAGATATTTCTCCTTAATGACTAACTGAATGTTTAAACTGCAGAAAAAAATATGTTTTTCTACTGCAAAGAATCAAAATCACAAAACAACAGCTTCAAGTGTTAGAGCTTAGCTAAAGGAAAGTTAAAAGATCAACCTTGTGGGAATGATAATAAAGGGAAGTGGAAGGAAGGAATTGCATTTCTGAAGGAAGACATCAACAAGATAAACATCCAGAAATCAAAATTATCTAAAGCAACCCTAGGAAGAGCTAACTTTTATAATGAAAATAATTTTCTTTCTAGCCTAAGGTGCCGTCTTAAAACTATACTGACTTCAGATTAAGAGACATAAATGCATTATTCTTATTAGGGAGCTTTTGGTCAGACTTTCATTTCTGAAGGAAGACATCAACAAGATAAAACATCCAGAAATCTAAATTATCTAAACCAACCCTAGGAAGAGCTAACTTTTATAATGAAAATAATTTTCTTTCTAGCCTAAGGTGCCGTCTTAAACTATACTGACTTCAGATTAAGAGACATAAATGCATTATTCTTATTAGGGAGCTTTTGGTCAGACTTGTCAATTAATATTAAGCTCAGTTGATGCATAATCTATTAGCCTTTATACAGTATGGATTAAATTCAACCCACCTGTTTCAGAAATTTTTCATTTAAAGTCATGGCTCTCATCTTAATTCTGTACTACTTGGGCCATATTCTCACCTGTCTATTCTACTTAGTAATTGGGGAAAATTCAGTCTTCACTGTCAAATCTCCTGTGGAACGGCAACAGGTTCAGAGGCTCCTAGGTGTTTACTAGGCTAATGACCACAAGGGCCTTTTTAAGCCTAACCACGCATCCCAAATATCTGGCAAGTTCTAGTACCCTTGGTAAGTGTAGGTAGGGGCTTGGGAGATGAAACATTTACAAGAACCACTTACAGGATTCCATTACAGGCATAGGTGCCAAACCAGGGATGAACTTCCTGTTCCCCAACCAATTATCCAAGTTACACTTGAATTGTTTTAGGGAGAAACTCTGCTTCACATGGCTAGGAAGCCTGTTCCAGAGAAGGGATAGTCTTTGGGATGCATAATTGCCTCTCCTGTAGATCCTATTTATATCACAGGCAAGGTTTAAGTGTTTAGAATGGGTAATTAGGGTAGCATGGTCAGTCTACTCATTAGGCAGAAAAGAAGAATGCAGACATAATATAAAACTTAGTCTCTTGCCTTCTATTTTTGGTCTAATGCTGCAAGGAATGGAAATCCCTCTTCCATCCTGGAATAAGAATATGCAGTCTCTGCTTGCAGTCACATCAAGACTTAAGTTATCAAAAATACAAGATTAGCCGATAAATGAAGTTTTCTGAAATATATTAAACATCAATGTAATTAATTGTTAATCATTAATTGTTAAGACTTCGAGGGGTGTGAATGCAATTAAGGAGAGTTTATACCAATATCCAGTACAGGCATTAAATTAAATACAAACGCCAAGGATATAATAAGTTGGTACGACATGGACTTTATAAATTACCCTAGAGTTACAAATTAATAAATAGACGCTACACGAATACTCATCCGAGAGTTAATGAGCAGGGGCCTAACAAAATACATAAGAGGAAGTTTGCAAGCACCTCTTGTAAGAGTTCCCTGAGACATACAACACCATGCTGCTATGGAGCAATGGGCTTTCACTAAATCTAATGGAAAACATATCAAAAAAGGTTTGATAATATTTTAAAAATATAATGACATTTGTTTAACAGCACAGTAATGAATACTGCATGGATGGCTCTAGTAAAGACTTACAGAGTAAAAGTCCAAGCAGTTTACCTATTAACATGCAATAAGAAATTAAAAGAAATTAAAGTATAAAAATAAAGCTTGCCATTTTTTCTGGTGCTCACATACTGAGGGACTGTCCAGATTACCCTAAGCCCAAACAATGTTGAATTGGTTTCGAAGCTGTGAAGGTTTCCTAGTTCCACAATATTTCTTTCCCTTTAGGTAAATATGTGTAGTAATTCCACAGTCTTTCTCTCCCTATGGGTGAATAGTGTCTATATCATGTTGTCGAACTCTTAAAAGTTCAAACTTCTTATGGTTGACATCATATAATTGAACTTTTAAAAGTTCAAACATTTCAATGGAGATCTTTGTATAGTGCGGAATGGGAAGATTTCTCTTTTCTGCACTGTAGTGCGATCTCAGAGTTGGTATATTTAAAGAGTAGGGGTGGGGTGAGGGGTGTAGCCCCCCCACGTAGGGGGTGCAGGGAGTTTGCCCCCATGTTTAAACCATTCAGGTAGGTTTTTTTCTTTGATTTATTTTTTTTATTAAATTTTCAAACTTTTAAAAGTTTGATCATATAGTGTCGACAATATGATGTTTGAACTTTTAAAAGTTTGATTATGTAATATAGATGCTGTGAATATATCTACCAGCTAAACACTCTTCTTCACTCTCTGGGCACCAATGCCTACCATTTTGACACTCTTCCTTTCCATCATGGTGAAAATGTCAGTTAGTTTCACACTTTCACTCTATGTTATTCTGTCTGAGTAGCAAGTAAGCTTCTGAACAATAAACAAGTTCTCCAAAAATTCATATTTCTATTTGTTTGTGCTTATCAAACCCATCTTTTAAAAATGAAAAACAAAATATCATTTGAAGGTGTTTAAAAGGAAAAAAAAATCTCAGGATCCAATGGGCAGATAGATAAAAAGATAGACTGATTACGATCTTTGGAATGGTTTCAGAAGACTCCACAAATGTTGTTTCCTTAATATGCGAAAACATATCAAAACTATAACACAGTTATACATGTTTGGATGAATTTTGCATAAAACACTTCAGTGCAACTGTAATTCTGTGTTATTCTGATACTAGTGTACTAGTACTATAAACAAGTATTCTTCATGAAATTAGTAAAACAATTTTTGGCTTGATATTGACATCCTATGGTTCTTGAATATCTGCAGGGACCAAATTAACTTTTCTCACCTTTTTGTCAGCATTTTGCAACAGTAACTATTTTCCTGCATGAATAACAATAGTTTAGATAATATTTAGAAACATTACTTCAATAGTATTTTATTTTTATTTATTTTACATTTGTTTACCGGGCTAGTCCAACTGGATACATGTCCATTTTCAGTGGAGGCCCGGGGAGAAAAGCTCCGCTACAATACTACTTAAGTAAAAATAAACAAAAAAAAAAGTACCAAAATATATAAACATATACAAAATAAAATAGAAAAACATGTACTTTAAACCTACAGCAGGATGTAAAAGCATTTGAGTACAGTAAGAGGTTTAGTAAAGAAGAAAAATACAAGTAAAGTACCTAGTTACTCTATTGCAACTTCGTAAGAAGTTGAAAAGTATTTATTTATGCCTTTATTAGAAATGGAGTAACAGAAACAATTATGTAGAGGATAATTTAGAGTGTTAGATATAAGAAGAAAAAGAGTGGGTGTAAAGAATCAAATAAAAAGGAGGTAAAAAATGTTAGTCTGGGTTATTGCAAGAGCAAAACCAGTGGTTGGATAAGAAGAGTTTTAGTTTAGTTTTAAATAGTGGGAGTGATGTTTGAGTTGTGAGGTCTTGAGGTAGTTGATTCCATATTTTACCAACCGAGTTGGAAAATGTGGAGTCACCTGCTGAGTTATTAGATAGGGAAGTATGAATCAGTATTTTGTTAGAGGAGCGTAGGTTCTTCAGATTGTTATAGGGTTTTATGAGGGTGGAGAGCATTGGAGTGTTGTCAGGGTGGTGAAGGGCTTTATGGGCAATTGTAAGTTGGTTAAATTGTATTTGGTGGTGTAATTCTAGCCACCCTAGTTTTTTAAGATTGGAGCAATGATGAGTCCGGTATGTAGAGGCTGTAGCAAATCTGGCAATATTGTTATATGATGTAGCTAGTTTGTTAAGATTATATTTAGAAAGGTTTGTATAAATAGGGGAGGCGTATAATAGGGTAGAGATTAAGTGGGTTCTAGCTATTGTAATTCTGGCTTCTGGAATATATTTATTTAGTATATATTATCATTTGATAAAATGCACTATAATATATCTACCAGCTATAATAGCGTATCATGTGCTCTCTCAGTTGCAACTTACTTGTTCAAACAGTTGCTGGATAGCTTAATATATATTACTTAAGTTCATGTTTATGTAATGATTAGTCAGCATTTGTTGTTTTAATCAATAAAAAAATTTAATGAAAATATTCAACATATATAATAAACTCCAAGCTGTTTTTAGACCTTTGTGCATGTACACATATTTTGTAGACATATTTTATATAATTCTGAATAATAATTTTTAAATCTGCAGAATAATCAAGAGCACTTTAAGTATAGTTGGCACAAGATAGTTCAGACTGGGGCACATGCACCCCCCTATAAAAGTGTTTACTCCCCCTGAGTGCCCCCCCTCCCTAAAGACTAAAATTCTCTTACCAGGCTGGATTTACACAAACACATTAACACATTTTGTCCAGGTATGCAATCATGATTGATTCTTTCTGCATGTCTTCTTACATCACAGGAATGTGCAAGTCTTTTCAAAAGACTCTGAAATGTCTTTTACTGTATTTTTAAGCAGCAGAAGTATTCCAAGATATTTTTTACTATATTTTTAAGCAGCAATTGGGAGATATTTTACTATATCTTTAAGCAGTAGTCAGAGGAAATGCCTTTTGGTACATTATCTGCAAGAAAGAATCTGAGTACTTAATTTAGCCAGTGGTGCAGCTGGGGGGTGAGAGGGGTGCTCCACCCCAGGTGGCGCATTTTGGACTGTCAACATTTACCTTAACAGCTTAATTAAAAAAAGTTTTTCAAGGGCATAATTTTTCTTTACAAATGGTTCCATAGCTGGTACAGTCTAATCATCTCTGTGTGTATGGGTGTGTTGTCGCACAGACGTCTTGTCCTTCCTATCCGCCCGCGAGCAATTTTAAATTTCACAGTACAGCTGCCAGAATTATTCTTGCTTCAAATGTAAGGCTGCTTCATATTGCTGCTGGAATTATTCTTGTTTCTAGTAAGGGAGCTGTTTCTTATTGCTGCTGTTCAAGTGTGTGTGTGTGTGTGTGTGTGTGTGTGTGTGTGTGTGTGTGTGTGTGTGTGTGTGTGTGTGTGATTTTACAGTACAGTATGTTGCTGCCATTCAAGGGTGTGTGTGTAATGCCCCAGTTAGGTATACCTGGTGGTTAGTGTTACTCAGGCTCAAATCCTGTACCTTGGGTACAAGAAGCAAGGGACTGACTTCTCTACCCACACCACCACTTGTGAGTCAAGGAGTTGAGTCCATAGCTCTCAACTGTCCAGATTTTCACAGAATGTCTGGAATGTTTGGCTCATACGTTTGGTCTATTCCTCTTAAAATGTGTGGTTTTCTGGCAAATCAGTGAGAAATGAATTCACTAAATAGATAGCCATTTAAGTTTCATTCTTCCTATCTTTCAGGAAATGCATGGTAACACAAAATATTTTATTCTAGGAACTTTTGATGATAAGACAAGCAATGTTTAAAATGTGTCCCTGGTTTTGAGCCCCCCCCCCTCCCATGGGCAAATAAACTGGCTTATTCCAGATTTATTGTACTGCAAAGTTGAGAGATATAGTTGAGTGTCAAGTGGATTTTACAAGGAGCTAAGAGTCAGGGGAAGAGAAGTTTAGTGCTGCTTATAACAAGTCTGTTTGCATTGTTAGCACCACAACAGGTAGTGTACTTGCTTTTGATGCAGAAGGCTGTGGGTTCTAATCCCACAGTATATAAATGGATTGCTGATACTGTGATGTGTTGTACTTTAAAGGGGTGGATGCTGCAGTCCTGTGAATGTCCTCCTTTGGAGAAGACACCTAGTAACTATGAAACTGTTATCAGTTTGGCATCTATTCCCTATTGCAATATTACTAGCTTATTACTGTTTTAAATGTAAAATAGGCAATTAATTCTTCAAGGGCAACAGGCACTTTATTTAGAGATGAAACAATGAAATATAAAGTTGTTTGCTAGCAGCAACCTCTTCATTAGTTACAGATCTGTTTAATGTGGAATTATATAAATTACTTTTACTTCTACAGAGGTTGTGCATATTTACTGATATTGGCGGATTATAATGACAAGATTTGAGTAGAATTTATGATGGAAATGTTCTGAATTGGACAGTTTTGTCATTATTGGTTCATACATTTTGTTGCATTGCTTACTGGAAAAATGTTAAAAACAATAAATGTAAAACACTCTCTAACAAGTGTGCTGTATTATGCAAGGAATATAATTTAATACTATCAGGAGGGTGAATCAAAGAATACATGTATGTTTTCATGGTCCTAAATATGTGTGCAAGGGGCCTATAATTTGAAAAAACCTACAAGTAAACTTTATCTGCCATGGCCAGATGCATTTTCTTTAAATGTTTGTTTCAATGCTGTTTCAAAGAATATGAGTTTCAAGGGCAGAGAAGTTTTAATTCTAAGTCTGTTTTCATTGTGAGGCTGTATTGCTTTGTTTAGCAGATGTCTATCAGTGTTTGTTCTATAACATTTAAAATAAAAGTTTTAAATTAAATCTAAACTATCATTGTAGAAGTAAAGCATAAAGCAGTATGCACATTACAGTGTTTATGGTAAATAGGGAGAAATAGCCAAGTAATGGGACACTGGAATGGCTGTGGGGGGAGGACTGTATATGGGGGGCCCCGTTTGACCTTGATTTTGTGAGGGGGAGGGGCAGAAAATTCAAAGACATCCATGGGTGACACAAACTCTAGCTACACCATGGAATTTAACCCTCCACTTTTATGGGTTTCTGGTAATTGACTTGTTCAAGCCACACTATTAGAGGTAGAAATAATCAAACACTGTAGCCTTGAGGCAGCTCATTAAGAGCTTAAAGCCTTAATCCTCTACAACATCTGGCAAACCACACATAACACTTTTTTTTTTCTAAATCAGTCATTCGAGTTTCATACTTCTCATTTTTTTGGAAAATGCATGTCCACCCTACACTTGCTATAATTATACTAACCTTGTAAGTGAATTAGAGTAGTTGGATACTTACCCTGAACTGTTAATGAATTGCTTCCTTATTTAAAAGTTCAGGGTTTGAATCCTTCCACCTAAATTTGCTTACAGTATGACTGTGAGCAAGTCACTCAGAAAGTACTCCTGTATAATCCCTGAAAAGAGGCACTGTCTATAGTGGGCTTATCTTGTTAACAAATAGATAAACAATAGTATTTATAAGCTGTCCTCTTTGGGGCCTACCCACCCACTTCTTTTATTTTTAACTTCATCCAGAATTCTTTAGTAAAGAAATTTAATTATTTTGGTCTGTTCCATTTAAAATGTGTGGCCCTTTCTGCAAATTGCTGTTAAAAATGTCAGTTACATGAGTTTCACTGTCCCTCAGAAAATGTTTGATAATACAAAGCTTGTTGTTCTATCAACTGTCTAAGTATATAAGACAAATATTTAAAAGCTCTTCCTGATTTTGTTCCTTTTTTCCTGATTCTTAAGTTAAAATGTTAAGAAGGTAGAGGTGAGTTGAACTATATGTTTTTTTTGAAATAGTGGGCTGAAATACTTTTCTGTGCCATTCTTTATGAATTTATTCATGCATTAACTTGATTCTAAATAAGTAACCAAGGTGTGACGTCATATATTGATATGTGTATGTGTGTGTGTGTGTGCTCATGTGTGTGCATGCATGTGGGTCAAAGCTCAATGTATTAGTCATGTAGTGGGCATAATGAAGTAATAATAGCTGAGAAAGGCTAATTGTTTGTCACTGAGCACTTATAACTATGGATACTAATAGAGAATATGAAAACAATTTGCTTATATTTTCTGTGTAGGGGAGGTCTTGGACTTTTTCAACTTACTGTCAAGTCTGTACTGTTTGAAGAGCTGGTTGTTTGATAAAATATAATAAATTAAGACAGCTGTATATTTTTTTGTCTTATACATACTGTAAAAGGAAAATTGTATGCTGTAACCAAGTGACTATTCTTTCAAGCAAACAGAAACTTGGGGTATCAATTATTTTTTATAAATATGAAGTCCACAGTTTAACAATAGTGTGACCTTTCTCCGTAGTTGTTAGTAAATGTAGTATTCTAGCTTTTGAATATGGAAGGTTGACTATTACTGTAGTTTGTTTAATTTTTTAATTGCTTGTGGTAGGGGAGGTATGGTATTTGTGATGTTTCAAGCCCTGGTCTTACCTGTTTTGCTTGATTGCTTGATGCTGACTGGAGTTGGTTGTGTTTTTTTTTTCCAGGGGGGATGCTTGGTTTGCTCATCTGGGATGTCAGATATCTGCAACTTTTGTTTCTCCTGAGAGACTCTTATGGTTGAAGAACTGGGTATGTTGTAAAACAAGCATAAAGTAACATTTTAACCATGCTCCCTCCTTCCCTAGTTGTTAGAAAATGTTTCACTGTTTACCCATTTCTCCAGCTTATGAGAAATAAAATAGTGTTGTATATTTTGAAGGTAGAAGATTGACTATGGCTGCATTTACTTTAATTATTTTGCTTGTTGGGGCTATGAAAGCTATGGTAAACTCTAATCATATAAACTGTCAGAAAATTAAGACATCTCAGTTTAAAGATTTAGGGATGTGTAGTTTCCGTAATTAAAACTGCAAATTCTTCAAGTCTACAGTTGAGACTTCTTCCTAGACAGCTAGACAGCTATAACATTCAGAAAATCTTAACTGCATCATTTAGAATCTTGTAAATCCAAAAAAAAAAAATTCAAATCCAAGAAAGGGTTATTGTGACAAGACGTTCCTTTTTGAGTACTTACCACACTTTTCAACAGTCTCTACTTTTACAGACTGTCTCTTATTTTGCTCCAGATGCTTGTCCTGTCCCTCATAACATTTTTGATTTTCTGACAAGTCACTCATCATTACAGTCAGTCTTAGTCAATAACACCAATCATTAGAGGTTTGGACTTTTTATTGCACAAAAAATGTATATTGATGCAAATTTACCTGTTCTATTAACTTTCAAGTGAATTTACCCCCTTCCCATTGTTTTTGGCTTTGCCCAGAATTCTTAACAAAATAAATGGAGAGATATGGTGTTACCCCAGAGAATTTAGATGTAAATTAATTATGTTGGCATTATTTCAACAAACCAGAAATACAGTACTAGTATGTTTTTATTGCTTCAATTGCTACTGTTTCGAAGTAGTGACATACACCCAAATCCTGAACCTTCCATCTCTCCCAATATCAGCCATACCTCCACCCCCTCCACTATGACACCTGCCAGCACCCAAAACCTATTTAAAATAACTATCAATGTACGGAGTATTTGTAAGAGAATTACAGAACTTCATGCCTGGCTCCCCCAGTATACCCCTGGTCTCATAGCTGTTACAAAAACATGGCTACAACCTCACATAACAGACAATGAAATAGTTCCAACTGGTTAGAATATCTTACGTAAGGATAGACACCAAAAGAAAAGGGGGGTGTAGCTTTACTCAACTGTAACTCCTTAAACATTACATCCTTTCTAAACCTTTCCCAGCCTTTGGCAATGCGGACATTGTATTAGCTTCATTACGAATAAATGATACTAAGCACTTATACATAGCAGCACTATATATTCCCCCAGGCCAAAACAGTCTCATTCTTGAACACTTCCAATCTTGGACAACCCATAACATATCTCATGAAACCATCATTCTAGGGGATACTAACATTAATTGTCAACATTTAATCTTAGACTCCCACCAACAAATTGTATTAACCATCACAGGTATACGCAGCTTGTCACATCCCGTATTAGACTACAAAACAATCAACCTGAATCAACTGTGGGCTGGATTCTAGTCTCTGATCCACATAAATATTCCAATACAGGTACCCTCCCTGTGACCATTTACCAGCTTTTACACATAAAACCCATACTCATGTTCCCAAACCCGAAGTATATACAACATCTAGAAACTTAAATAAACTTCAACCAAACAACCCTTTGTAACTCCCTCAAAGCTCAAAATTGGACCCCACTTAAAACACTACCCTTAGAAGATGCAGTAAACCACATTAATAAAGTTTTCCTGGATATCCTAAGTACTTTAACCCACATTTAGTACAAAAAAAACTAACATTACTCATGCACCTTGGCTCATAAAAACAACAAAACAAATACTTCTTTCCAGAGACCAAGCCTGGAAAACACAAGCAAATGAAATTAATTTCAAACAGCTTCATAACAAAGCCAATAAGTTAGTTAAAAGCGATAAAAAAACCAAACTATTTTTCACAACAATTATCTGGTCATATAAACAACCTCCAAAAATTCTAGAAATCAGTCTCCTCTCTCATTAATCCAGGGACCACACAAAACCTATCACCATTCCCTGATAAAGATCCACAACAAATAGCAGACATCTTCAACTCCCATTTTATCAACAGTATTCTTAAACTTATCAAAGTACCCTTGCCAATAAATAACAAATCCCCCAACAACATGATAAGCATCATTAACCCAGCTCATGTCAATTCCAGCTTACATTACTCTCTCTACAAAGAAACCACTAACACTGCTCTAGTAACACCAATATTCTCCCTAAGGCCAGTACCCACCTCTCTAGTATTTAAATTCCTAAGGCCAGTACCCACCTCTCTAGTATTTAAATTCCTAAGTTAAGTCCATGCTCCTTATCTGCCAATAACCTCCCCTTGGAATACTTGAAACTTAGTGCCAATGTAACAGCCTACCCAATCAGTATTCTAATTAACTGATCTATCTCAGAATCCATAGTCTCTCAAATCTGGAAGAAATCTATCATGACCCCACAGCATAAAGGTGGAAATACTAATGATCTAACCAAATATCGACCCATTTCCTTTCTCTCACCACTATCTAAAATACTGGAAAAGTGTATATGCATTCAATTACTAAAACCCCTCTCTGACAATCATCTCCTTGCCCCTACCCAACATAGCTTTTGTCCAGAACACAGTACTACTACAGCCTTACTTTCTTTGACTGATACTGTCAACAAAGCCCTGGACTCTGGTCAACTAACGACAGTAGTCTTATTAGACCTATCCAAGACTTTCGACACAGTATCACACACTAAATTACTCCAAGAATTAGGTACATTAGGATGCTCCAAATAGAACTTTACCTGTTTTTTCAGCTACCTGAACAACAGACAACAATCTGCTAGATGGCAAAACTATCAATCTGCATTTCTTGTTAATAAGAACGGAGCCCCCCAGGGGTCCATGTTTGGACCATTGCTTTTTAATGTATTTATAAATAATCTCCACTCAGTCTCCCTACAAAGTTCACTCATCCAACTGACAATTCTACTTTCATATCCTCGTCTAGCAACGTTCACGATCTCCTAAAAATAACACAAAATGCCTTCTCAACAATAGAAACTTGGCTAAATGAAGCACAAGTACTACAAAATCCCCAAAAATCTAAACTACTATTTTCATCTAAACCACCTCCACAGGACTTTAAAATTTAGACCCAAAACAAAACAGAAACTGAAGTAGTGAAAACAGCAAAAGTACTAGGCATTACTATAGATGACAAATTAGTCTTCAAACAACACATTCTTATTACTATAGAAAAACACATTCTAAACTGGGCAAACTCTACAGATGAACTCCGTATGGATACACCCACAAAAATAAAACTTGCAACCACCCTCCTACTCCCCTCTCTCCTTCATGGCTCCTCCATATTTACCAGCGTTCACGCATCTCTAAGTAACACATTTGAATCTTGGTAATATAAAATCCCAAAATTTGCCTTTGGCCTACCAAACTATACACACCACTGCAAAGCAATTAAGGAAGTGAAATGGTTTGAATTCCCCCACTGCCTTCATTATACCTAACTCTTGCCCACAAGCTTGTGTACAACCCAGAAAACTGCCTGTCACTTCATTCTAGCCTACAATCCTACATCACCACCCAGAATCTTCAGTCTACTAATAAGCAGCTTCTAAGTGTATTCAAACCCTATAAGAGAGCTGGACAAAGATTGTACTCCCATTCCATAGCAAAGTTATGGAATGCCCTACGCCTCTCTATTATACAAATGGATTCCATAAAAAACGCCAAATCTGGTCTCAAAAGCCACTTTCTTAACAATCAAATCTGTCCTTGTGCCCAGAACTATAGACCGCCATAATCTAATTATATTATTTTGCTGACTAGTATGACTCCATTCAACTTTAAGTAATAATTTCTAAATCCTGTTTTGTACATCAGGCAATGTATGTCTATTACTGTCTCTCCTCTACAGTTCATTAGACTTAAGCCTAAACTTCAATGCAATGGTGTGCTTAAATGAACTGCTCATTATGATTGTAAAATGAACTGTTTATTATGATTGTATATATTGTATCTATTTTTTATTATGAATTTATCTATTGTACTTTTGTCCCTGCATATAGTGAGTGTCATTAAAAATTCTGTATGTGTATTACTAATATCTAAGCTAACTGTATAAAACACTTTACTCTGCATTTTACTAATCTCTTAGGAAACTGTATTACATTTTAATTCACTGTTTTTTATTGTAAATATTAACTGGTTAAAATTTTTGTAATGTAACTGAAGCCCCCCCCCCCCCGGCCTCCACTGAAAATGGGTTTCTTACCCAGTGGACTTTCCCAGTCAACAAATGTCAATAATTGAATGAATAAATAAATAAATAAGTAAATAAATAAACAAACAAATAAATAAATAAATAGATAAATAAATATTACAGCTTTTGTCTTTGTCAGGGCTGTTTTCCTGGAGGAGGCTGGAAAACTCACAAGTTCTATTGTAGTCATAAACAGAAAGCACATTAGACTTTGATGCAGAAGTATGTGGGTTCTATTCCTATGCCCAATATGTCAATTAATTTTCCAACACTGATACTGCTGTGCAGCATAAGAGGGCACTGTACTCCTGTGTGCGTGCTGTCCTTGGGATAAGATCTGTACTCCTGTGTGCATGCTGTCCTTGGGATAAGATCTTAAACCAAGGCCCCATTTGCATGTGTTGCTGGTAGCTCAGGTAGATGCAAAATATCCCATGTATTTATCAAATATATAACTTTATATATAAATATATATATTTATATCATCATCATCTTCTTTCGGGTGTTCCCATTAGGGGTCGCCACAGCGGATCACCTGTTTCCATTTCTTCCTGTTCTCTGCATCTTGCTCTGTCACACCAACCACCTGCATGTCCTCTCTCACCACATCCATAAACCTTATCTTTGGCCTTCCTCTTTTTCTGTTACCTGGTAGCTTCATCCTTAGCATCTTTTTCCCAATGTACTCAGCATTCCTCCTCAGCACATGTCCAAACCAATGTAGTCTTGCCTCTCTGGCTTTGTTTCCAAACCTTCCAACCTGGAATATATATATATATATATATATATATATATATATATATATATATATATATGTATTTATATATAAATCAGTATTTGATCTAGCTGGTCAGAGAAATTTAACCACACTTCCCTCTTCAGTTGGTATGTTTTGTTGTGGGAAATGTGTTTGCTGCCAGTACATTGCAAGTGGAGACTGTTTCACCTTACACACTCCTAGACAGAAATTCATTTTTCAGACACGTTTGATTGTAATTCAACTTCCATAGTATACCTTGCTGTTTCCAGTCATGTGGGGCGTTCTATGTTGACCAAACTATTAGGAAGCTCAGTGGTCGAATCAAGGAGCATTACCAGGCCATAAGAAAAGGTGATGAAAAAATGTTCTAGCTAAACACAAGCTAACCAACCCTTCCTGCTCCACTTTTAAATTTCTAGTGTTAGACAATGTTTCCTTGATCTATGGAGATGGGAACTCCCAACTAGAAGTTAAGGACCTTAGATGCTGACACGCCTCCTAGGCTTAATGTTAATCTTAATGTAAAATGCATCCTTAAGTGGATTTGTTAGTGAAAATTATTCCCCCTCCCATTCTTTGCATAAGAATTAATTATGCAGCAGTTTTTATTTAAACAGTGTTCATTTTATAACCTTTGTATTTCTGAAGAAGTGTGGCTGTTAAATAACTGTAAAATGAACTCAACAATGAACAAAAGCACTTAAATACAAGTGTTCCATTTTATTTCAAATTTATTTCAAGTTTACTTATACTGTTGTCTTGGTGGACTTTTTTACTGCTGGATTAAAAGATTTCAACTGCTAGATTAAAAGATTTCAAAGCTACTACTCGAAGTGAAGTGGTTTATCTTTCATGTCCAAAAGGTTTTATGGATTTATAAGTGTTTGGACAAGTTTTTGACAGTTTACAGTTCTTTCAAATATATAAATTATCCATAGATCAAAACATCATGTCCATATTCATTTTCATATTACTCATCCCACTGCTTATTCTGTATCCACTTTTTTATTTTATATATCAGGAAACTAAAGACCCAAATCTGGTTGCAGAAAAGCTCTTTACATCTCATAACCCAAAAAATTCAAAATAAAACTAATCAGCAATTTATCTACTATAGCCTTGTGTTCTACTGCTCTTTGCACTGTAGTGCCATCTCAGAGTTGGTATATTTAATGTGCAGGGGGTGTGTGGGGGCACAGCCCCCACATGGGGGCACAGGGAGGCATAGCCCCCCCCTGCAAAATAGTAGAATTAACATATCGTTGACTTTAGAGTGTAACAGTACATTAATGTGCATAACAGGAGGTGAGTGACATCATCTCCTGCTATGTCTAATACATTGAACCATGGTTGCTGTTGTATCCATTTTCACCTTGGTTTACTTTTTGGCATTCCAGATTCAGCATTTTGGGTCAACATTTTAAATGGTCGACGGAAGTGGATTCGGAATGCCAGTAGTAAACCATACCATATATATTACTTTCTATAACACCATTAGCCCTTTCTCTTAATCTTCTCTGAATTATTCTCATATTTAATAATCTGTATTAAAATTAAAAGCATCCAATTTTTAATCTCAACTTTCTCTCCTTTCTTATAAATAAAGATTATAAATCTTTCATATATTATTTCATCCCTAAAATCATATTCCAGCCACTCATTCATTACCTCAAGTAGGAAAAAATGTTCTTCTTTCATTCACCCCTACATAAAACTCATATCCTATCCCATCCAGCTCAAAAGTACTCATCCTTCTTTCAACACCTTACCTGATATACTTTTTCCTCCACATCATCTTAACAGATTCAACTTTTCCTTCATCGGTGCTTTACTTTTATCCCCAGAAAAAGAGAAAGCTATTCTTATTTTTTTACCTTACAACATATATTTTTGTTTATAAATCATTATACATATTATACTATCATTCTCTTGATACAACCTTTTTTCCTTGTCTCTTCTATTATCTTAATTTCCTAACAAATGTTCATTATAATCATTAACCCAAATTTTATACCTCTGTTTTCTCTTTCCAAATTTTTTTCACACTTATATATTCCACTCTGTATTTCTCCTTAACACGTTTCCACCACATACTTCTATTACTATAAAATGGTAACAGAAAAATGATCCTCCCATAATTTATCCATGCTTTCCTTAATCCAACATTCTTTATCACCCTCTTTTATTACCTTTCCTTCTCTTATATAACTCTGTCCATTACTAAATCCAGAAATAATAGCACAATGATCTAAAAACTTAACTTCAACAGTTTTAGGCATTATCTTAAGTAAACTTTCAGAATACAAAAAAAAATCAGTTTCAGTCTTGATACTCTCCCGTACTTTTCCTCCCTTTACCGCAATTTACAATTAAAAATTCCCTACCATAATATATTGGGCATCAAAACCTTTTATTATTTCCCCAAGAAGACATTGGCTTTTTATAAGTACTGTAAAGACATGCAGTATCATAATGCTCCAAAATGTTCCTTTCTCCCATGTCACAAATTACACACCTTCTAGACTTCACAGTAATGATATCTATAATAACAACATCCCTTTTTGTTTTTCAAGATCACTGCTATATCAGAACATGTATCTTCCCCAAAGCTCCAAAAATTCACCCCCTGCACAGTTCCAGCATGCTGTCTTTGTCTGATATGCATAAAACTAACATACAACAATCAGCATACACCATATTTGCATCTACTCACTGAGTAAAGAACATTTAAACTACATCTTTCACTAGTAGTTCTATTAATACTTAAAGACACAACCCTAACATGATCAGTATTTTTTCACCAATTTTATCTTGCTTTTTCTTAACTTCTTACCTTTAGTACCCCTTTCAACACCTTGCTCCTCCACCGCCCCTCTTTTATTTGTTTTAATAGGTGCTATTTATTGTCCTTAGTAATGCCATCCTTTTCCCTTTCTTCATCCCCATTCCTTACACCTACATTCACATCCCCTTCATTGGTAACACCCACGCTCCATTATTTTTCAACTTTCTACAAATTGCACATTTTCTTCCTGATTTTTAATCTCTTCCTGCACTGCACCAATCATTTTACAACAAAACCAGAATTAACTTTAGCTCCACATTTACTGCAAAAAAGCTCACCATTCTTTGTAGAATGCCCAAGCTCTACATATTGAAAATGTTTTTTAGAACATTCACCAATTAAATGATTCCCCTTCCCACAAGGAAATGATGTCTTAGGTTTCCCCCAGTATCTTAACTTCCTTTTTTCTGATTTATAATATATCAGCTTAATAAATGCATAATTTGTCCATTCTTACTATCTAAACATGCTATCTTACTATTGCAATCTTTTCAAGTTTAACTCAGAAATGTTCATTACTAACCTGTCATCCATTAACTGAAACTTCCAAAAAAATCCTCCCATTTGATGATGCTGTATGTGAATTCACTACAACTTTCCTGAACATCCTAAACAGCCTTGTACCTCCTAGAAAGAAGATATTGAAGGTAAATAATGCAATTTGGCTATCCAAAAAGTGCAGAATTCTAATGTAGGATAGAGAAAAAGCATGAAAAGAATAACAGAAATATGAAACACCACAATAGCTTGAAAATGTCAGAATGCTTTGCAAACATTCTAAAAAGCAAATTAATGAAGACAAACAATGTATACTATAATTACCTTCAGAATAATAATAAACATAAGCCTAAAACATTCTGGCCAGCCATTAAAGAAATCTTGCATCCTGGCCATAAATTCAACCCCTACCTGTCTCCCAATAACTCATCACTTAAAACCAGAATACAATTCAACTGTTATTTTATAGATAGTACAAGATCTCTAACAAAGGATTCTGCAATATCCAATACTTACCCTGCCCAGCAGCCACATATGACCACATCCACTTTCACCTTCAAACCTGTGCCCCAGCCCTATATAAAAGTACTCTTAAACATACTCAAACGGTGCTGTACTTCATCTGATGACCTTTCAAGTGAACAGCAGCCAATAGCACTTCCAGCCTGTCTCAACCCTTATAAATAAGTCAATCAAGAAATCCTGTGTTTCTCTTAGAAAAAGTCACACATTATCCCTCTACACAAAGGAGGAAATTCCACAGAAATTACAATCATTGGACCTAAAGCAGTCTTATTTCAATCTCCAAAATACTTAAGTGTATTAAAAAAATTGTTAAATTATCTGTTTCAGGAAGAACACATTTCACTTGCAGATAATGATTTCCATCCTTCCCATAGCACTCTGTTAAATATATTGATACTGTCATTAAAGCTAGACATATTAGCAAACTAATATCATATTTATTTCTGTACTTGTCTAAACCCTTTGACACAGTTTGTCAAAGCAAACATCCACTGCAAATGTCCTCATTAGGTCTCTTTCAGACCACCCTTCTATGGTTCAAACGTTACCTCTCCAATACATATCAGTCAATAAAATGGTACTCTACTGTTTCTCCATACATTCCAGTCACCACAGGTATACCACTAGGCTCTATCCTTGGTCTCCTCCACTTTTATTTTCTCACCAGCACCCTCCACACATCCACACAACAGACTTCTCTAATACTGTATGCAGATGACTCCACATTTAGTTACACATCTGACAGTGTGCCACACCTCCAAAAAGTATGCAAAAATAAAAAGCCTAAATTGGTTAGAACAATCTCATCAATGTATACACAGCTTCTTATCATCTATAAAATTATCCAAAATATATCTTTTTGTCCAGCACTAAATAACATTCTACACAACTATGTTTCTAGTCAGCCATGATGATCTAATGACCCAAATTTTCTGCCTGTCCACAACCCTATCAAATCTGCTGGCCATTGTCTGTACATGTACCATGTTTGCTGAGGCCTGGAACTCCTTATCTTTATCCATCAGATTAATAGACTCCCTACCTCCAACAGGTTCATAGGTTCATAGGTCTTTACTAGGCTAATGACCACAAGGGCCTTTTTAAGCCTAGTCATGCATTCCAACTCTCTGACAAATTTTTGTACCCTTGATAAGTGTAAGAAGAGGCTTGGGAGGTGCAAAATGTGCAAGCAGGGTTCTAGGAGATGAGCCATTTTGAGGCTGTCTGTATCCATTAGAGATATAGGTGGCACACCATGGATGAATTTCCTGTTTCCCATCCAATTGACCAAGTTACCCTTGAATTGGGTTAAGGAAGAACTCTGCTTCACATGGACGGGGAACCTGTTGCAGAGAAGGGGTAGTCTCAGGGATACATACCTGTCTCTCCAGCAGGTCTTATTTACATCACAAGCAAAAGTCTTTAGAAATGGTCATTCTGGTTGTGTGCATTTTCTTGATATGCAGGAGGTCCATCAGAGTGGAGTCTGGCAATGCCTTGTATGCCAGGCATAGATCTCCCTTCAAAAGCCTATAGAAGACAGAATGCAAGGATAGGGTGTTGAGGCAGTCTGCATAAGACATTTTACTTATGCCCTGTTTTCTTTTAGCAATGAACCTCTGTAGATGTTCCATTTGTTGGATATGCCTAATTGCGTACATACCAAAGGGACCACTGCATTCAATAATAGGTCTGGTGAATGCTGAATACAGAGGAATAATGACTTTCTTGGACCTAGACACCTTATGCTTGTTTATAAGTTGCACAACATAGAATGATTTCCTCACTACTGCAGACACATAAAGGCCAAAGGCTAGATTACTGTTTATGTGTGTCCCCAGGTACGTGACTACTGGGTTAACTCTTAATGGAGTGTTGTCGATATGCTAGATACCAGGGGTGGATGACTTCCAAAGGATACTATTATGCATTTCTTGGCATTTACGCTTAGTCCATGCCTCTGACATCAGTTGTTTGTCAGTGTGGGATTCAGTGACAGTTCCTGATTTGCAATCATCTGCAAATTTTGTCAGACAGAGCTCATTGACATTGGCCTTGACTTCATAGAAGTAAATGCCAAAAAAAACATTCCTAGGATGATTCCTGTGGGATCCCACTTGTGACTGGCCTCTTTGTAGTGGTGGACTCTCCAATTCTAACTTCTTGGGTCCTGTTTGTGAGCCAGCTGGCTATCAACTGGTTGACATAAGGGTTTTTACCTAACCTCTTATGTTTATCAATGATGCCCGAGTGTAGTGTTGTTTTGAATGCCTTGGCCAGGTCAAGGTAGGCAGTGTGAAACATTTTTTTCCTCATCCATTGATTTGGTGACCTTCTCAAAGAAGTCCACCAGGTAAATATACATTTCTCACCACAGACTGTAGACAGTTTTTCCTGAAGAATATTAAATAATCCCAATGCAGAGATTATATTTAGGTGTTAGCATATTTGAACACAAATTGAATGACATGTGATTCAAACCTGTAACCACACCCTATAGCAAGACTTTAACCTTGAAAATTACCTGCCTACCTAAGATAACTTTCAAAATTGTTCTGAAAGACTTTCTAGCTAAAAGCTGGCTCTGTCCTTTCTCAACACCAGGATAAACTATATCCCTAAATGTGAACAAATAACTATTCATACCTTTCATCTCCTTAATCTCCCTTCTTGACTCATTTCCTTACTTCTGTCAAGTTGCCTCCCCTGGCTTTCTCTCTAAATGAACCATAAGCCTGCTTTTCGCTCATCATACAAAAATATCTGTCCAACCATTCTCCATTTCATTTTTCAATTCTAATATCTGGCTTCCGTCTCTGAATAACATTACCTTTGGTATTTACAGTACCTTTAACAAAATATTTCTGCTTCACAGTTTGTCCTTTATCAGTCTTCAACCAACTTTCATGGTGTAAATTATCAGCCACATTTTCATCAGCCCTCAAAATATCTCCACATTCACATAGCACTTTTTCTTCATCCTGTAATTCATCTGCAACTATATACAATCAGGCAACAACAGTATTATCATCAATTTCCATCTCCTTCATCATTTTCCTTAAGACATAATTTTCCAAACCATCTTTTTGCAATTCCATGACATTAATGTGCGGTACTCTACTAATCACACAACTTATATTCATATCCGCAACTGACACATTTTCTTTCTTTCTTTCTTTCTTTCTTTCTTTCTTTCTTTCTTTCTTTCTTTCTTTCCTTCTTTCCTTCTTTCTTTCTTTCTTTTCTTCTTCCATTTCTAGATTTACTTCAACAAACATGAGCCCATTAATGCCAACACTCTCCTCCTCTGACTACTCCATCTCACTTCCTTTCTATGACCCTATGGCAAAAGGACTGAAAATAGCAAGGGTCCTGTATTTAAATAATAGTTATTTATGGTTTACTATCAAATGGCAGAAAGTGAGGTACATGACAGGCACTTCCTCAAAAATGGTAGGAGCAACAGTCAGTATGTTGACATTCAAGTGTACGTCAGTCAATAAGGACATGCACAGGGTAGGGACATGAAGCATGGTTGGCAATGGCAACTGTCTACATTAACATTGACAAAACGTTGTCGATGTTGTTGCGTCGACCTTTGGACCTACTTAATATTCATGAGTCGAGCATATGCTTTGCATAAAACAACATTTGTGGTTTTCAGTTACAAGCTTTTGATAGTAATCCCTTATTTACATTATATACAATTTATCTTATTTACAATATATATATTAATCACAAAAAAATTTGCATCTTCCATAAACATATGCTTTACACATCATAGTTACTCATGTTTCATTACTGAACCCCCACTCAACTTTCCACAACCAAAATTTTATTTTTTGACATTTTTGCTAGATCCCACTTTTCATTTAACATAATTTCCTTTACTCTTTTACTCAATATTACCACAATTATAAAATTATAGAAAACGGGCAGGATTCACGAAGGCTTGCATGGAGTGTAAGAGACGTGCAACACTCTATGCAAGCCTCGCGATCCAGGAACAGCCTTAAACTCCGTGTAAGAGACAAGCTAAAACGTCTCTTACACGGACTGGGCGTGGACATGCTAAATACCTCACTTGCAGCCGAAAGGTATGCAAATGAGGTATATTAGCGATCCACGAAGCAGAAACCAGTCCATGTAAGAGACATTTTAGCTGCAGAAATGTACTCAGTTGACAACTGAGTACGTTTCTGCAAATTCCACAACGGAGCCATGTCAGCTCCAAAAAAAGGGTGCATATGACTCAGGCAGCATGCCAATGGCCAAATATGTGGCCATTGGCAATATAACCCGATGCCAAAATATTAAAAATTTTTTTTGTTTCGGCGATCGCCGATGTTTAAACCCAGCGCAGCCCCGTGCAAATGGGCTGCGCTGTATAAAATCATAAAAAAGAAGGTTATAAACCCACAAATGTGGGTTTCATGCAATACATGGAATGACAATGCAGGGACCAGCAGACCAAAAACAACATGGCCACCGTGTAGTGGTTGCTAAGGGGGGAAGCTGAGTCTAAGACATGTAACTAAGCATTAGTAGGCAATCTCATGTAAATGAGGGTTAGGATACTGAATCTTACAGTCACATAGCAAATGAGCACAGTCTGAGTAGTGTAAGAGATACATAAGGGGGAGGAATAGAGTAGGAGATAGGTGACATCACAGAGGGGAATGGTAGAAAGAAATGCAGTTCATTGGAAGCCAGTGTAACATGACAGATGACAGACACAGATCATGGAAAGAGGTGTGCCACTAGATAAGTCATGGAAAGTCAAGAAATGGAAGGTGTACACTGTTACTTACACCAAAGTTTCTTGTTGGGTGTGCATGCACACGTGTGCGCGCCATGAAGCGCGAGTAGGGCAGTGTGTGCACGTGTAAGGCAGACTGAGCATGTGGGAGTGTGTTGGGAGATGTTTAACAATGTTTGCGCGGGTGTGCGCGCTTGTAGGGCAGGCTGAGTATGTTGGAGGCTGTTGGCAGACGTGTAACAGTGTTTGCGCGGGTGTACGCACATTTTAACCCGAATAAGTAGATTCTGAACCGTGTAAGGACATGTGCGCATGTAAGCCACTGTGAGCGTGTTTCTGATGGTATGCACGTTGCTCCCCCCTGAGGAAACAGAGAGGAAAAAGGAAGCAACAGAATTAATAGGAAGCTAGCAGGGATAACTGCTGAAGCTAGCAGGTGAAAACAATTAGAAGCAGGCAATTACACAGGCAGAATAGTAGCCCAGCCCAGCACTTAAAACTCTGCAAACAGTAGTGCAGGATGTTTCTCTTAAGAGACACTGCAAGACAGGAGTAAGCTAATAGAAGTGAAAACTGAAAAAGCTTAACTCAGAGCAGAAATGTTAGGGGCTGCCATAGCTGTCATAATGAGACATAGGCAACTTGCTGAGGGTGGTGACAATGCAGATGGTGTCAGACAACCCATAGTGAGGAGACGGAGAAGAGTGTACAGGCCCAGGGTCACCTACCACGGGTTACATGAGCTGGAGATAGTAGAGCGCTATAGAGTGGACAGAGAGCTCCTGCAGCAAATTGTTGAGCTGTGCAGGCCATGCCTCACACACAGAACCAACAGAGGGGATTCCAACCCAGTGGAAACCAAGGTATGTGTTGGCCTAAGAATACTAGCAACAGGTACCTTCCAGAGACCAACTGGCGATATGATGGGGATATCACCGGCATCAGCCTCCAGTGTACTGCACCAGTTCCTGGATGCCATATCAGCACATGTCGGTTATCATGTATATTTCCCCAATGCCCGTGCGGTATTGGCCAGCAATATGCGTCTCTTCCAGCAAATAGCGGAATACCCTGAGGTAGTGGGTGCAATAGACTGCACTCACATATGCATCAAAGCACCAGCCGGTGAGCGGGGTAGGGCCTACATTAACCACAAGGGCTTCCCCTCCATCAACTGCCAGGTCATGTGTGATGCCCAGGGCATAATAATGAATGTGTGTGCTGGCTGCCCTGGGAGTTACCACGATTCCCACATCTGGCATTTGACGCAGCTGTACCAGACATTTGCCAATGGGGACATCCCACACGGACACCTAGTGGGGGATGCAGGTTATGCACTGGAGCCGTGGCTGATGACACCCATCAGAAACGCACACACACCTGAAAAGGAACGCCATAATGAGGCACACGCACAAACACGTAATGTAATAGAGCATGTGTTTGGGCTGCTCAAGTCACGGTTCCGGTGGCTGGACACATCTGGTGGAGCCTTGCAGTACACAACAACTACATGTACCCAAATTGTCATGGTATGTGCTATGCTACATAATATGATCTTGCGAAAACAGCTGCAGCAGGACCAGCATAGGGCCGGGCCAAACAGCCCCCACCATTGCCAAGGCCATCACAGGCAGAGCGTGACTCGGAGGAGGAACAACCTGAGCCTGCCCCAGTAGGCAGAAGGAGGTGCCCAGTATGCCCTGGCCTTGGCAAAGAGGCAACGCATAGCACATACACTGGCTCAGTAGGAACCCTGGGAATGATACCCCCTCTGACTCACTCAAATAATAACATGGATGCCTAAAATGACATGACCTGCTCACAAACATGTACAGGGAAGTGTAATATGTGCATCTGACAGAGGCAGCCCTGCAGCACCACCTGAGGCATGAATGCCATGTGTTAAGTAATGTAACACCATGTACTATATGCACACATGAGTACCCTGACTAACATCCACCCTCACCAAGCATGAAGCCACAAAATGACGATGGGATGATCAAGTGCAATAACTGGCTGAAGTAATGCAGTTAGTCAAAGGGGAGCCAATGTGTTTCAGGCTGGGAAGACATGCGGAGCATGACATGATGCACCACCTGCTAGGGGTGGCGTGCACCTATCATGCCATGCCCCATGGATACTGGCAAAGGCTGTCAGTACCCACAGCATGCCCTGAATAGGTAAGTCTCAAAACACAAACCCACCTTCATAGGTTCTACAAGGAATAGGAACCTAGATGTAATGCTACCCAATGACAGATGTCTAAACAGCAAGATGTGTGCAGTGTAAATGCACACAGTATGGAGAATGTAGATAAAAGTCCTGTAATAGAGAACTGGGTCAAGGCTCACATCAGCACCCTAACACTACCAGGTCACACCTCATACTGAGCTGTACAGCCGCAAAACATGGAACAAGCTACAAAAGGAGGGTGACTAGCAAGAAATGGCAAGGATAACCACATCCCCATGTTGGTACCACAACAAGAAGCAGCATGGATTAGCCATGGTCAAATACCAATGGCTAAAACCGCCTCCCAGTATATAGCCTGCTGCAGACTACTGTCCTAATACCAGGAACTGCACCTGGCCTATGTCAGAATACATGAATATATCAAGACCCCCAAACCACATTATATTGCTTGACTGAAAATACCCAGACATACACCAGGAGCATTATACTAGCACCAACACAGTAGGAGAAAATTTCCCAGAATCCATAAACCAAAATGCCCAGGAACAATGTACCACTCCCACAAGAGGGGTAAGCATACTGGATGTGATAATCAGCAACATGTGTACTGGATGGCAAGATGAGAAGTGTACCCCTCACTGGTAAGACCAGACTATAGAGTAATCACACTGGATATACACATCCTGACCCCAGTCCCTGGCCAGAATACCACAGTGAAAAACAGGTGTAAAGCATAGGTTGCAGCCCTCAAAACCGATGTTGAATCCACAAAAGGCCCTGTGCAAGTGCAGAATATGGGACACACCACAGAACATGTTATACAGGCATTCCATGAACACAGCCAGGAATGCTTGGAGTATGCAATCACAAATAACAACAACACACAATGCCATACATGCAGGCATCTGGCATGCTGGACTCCAGCCATTACCAAACCATGCAAGAGAATGAGGAAGCTACCACATGATAGAGCAAACATAAAAAGGGAAGTAATCACTGACCAGTAGTATGGCAATAACATATGTCCACACATACAATCCACTAAGTCCAGCCACAACAAGTAGAATCTGTGAATCCAGAGGCAATGTGACACCAGTCCCAAGTACACAGACAACCACAACACCCCAATAAATACAAATATATGTGATAGATGCATCCATGTATCCAAACCAGAGGTTGAGCTCCACCAACTCAGTACTGTCAAAACTAGTCAGGAGGAGAAGGTAACCACATACACCACAAACCCAGTCCCACATAGACCTACCACAACTGTAAACCAAACACATAAACACAGACAAATATTCCCGGAGGCCTTAATTACAAACACACCACACCAACAGAAGCCTCCAAAGCAGATCCCAAGCAACCACAACCTTCAAACATAGCACATGCAATGAATAGTACGCAAAGCTGGTGTGCCAAACAGTCACAGGCCAGAAGGAGAAACAACATGCCTGATACAGTCGTAATAGGTGTCTGTATAGGCAGACACACTGCTGTCCCACTCACCAGACTGAACAAGGGAAAGGGTAGAGTAAGCTGCCTGTAGGCTGCCACAAAATGCCACCTAACACAAGTACGCAGGTCACCCCAAAGCAAGCAGAAATATGATGCACTCAATGTCCATGCTGGTGTGAATTACCTGAGGTGTACCTCCCTGGTCAACATGAAAAGAGACATGGATGGTCCCTCTGAGTATGTACCCCAGGCCGGTATGACACTGGCTGTGTGCAGCATCCAACCCTCACCAAGAATGATGCCACAGTACAAACACAGAATGATCATGTTTAACAGCTGGCACAGTTACAGCTGTCAGTCCAAGAGGGTCTAATGTCTGTCTGCTTGAGATGTCAAGCATGACAAGCCATGCTGCTGTTCCAGGGATGGCTTGCACCTGTTACCCGTGTGCGTCTGGATACTGGATAAGGCCTTTGCCACCTCCATAGAGCCGTATGTATGCAAGGCCAAAAAGACTACCCACCACCCTAGAAAACATAAGTGGTAGGAAACATAAGGGTAATGCTGACCAATGCCAGATGTGTAAACTGCAATATGCATGCCCCTGAGGCACTTCCCATTATGGAGAACATCGATGTCTGTGCAGTGACAGAAGCCTGCTGCAAGCCTAGTGATAGCACACCAGGACTACTAGGTTATACCACATATCATGTGTTATGGCCCCAACACCTGCACCAAAACATCAAAGGAGGGAGAGTATCCATATGCAGCACAGACACCCATATTGCCAGGTAACTGACAATGCACAAAGCAGCGCAGACCACCCATGTGCACATAACTGTAGTCAAAACTGCTGTACAGTCTGTAGCATGCGACAGACCACAGTCTCACACACAAGAACTCCACCCAGACATCCTGAAGACACTGGACAGTATGAATGTCCCACCAAATACCAGACAAGGTACACACAAATTACCACATAGGTGTCAAACCATTATGTATGCAAGGAGTAATCAGGGACCTAGGGACACAGGTCGACATTAATCTGTCATGTGACACCCACAATGCCAATGTGGCTATGAAGATTGTCGATATTGGACACCGTATCATGAAAGGATTCACATCAACATCAACAGAGGTCACTATGCTGCTGTACTGTTCCCTTATCAGACCCATAATCTAGTACAATGACTCATATGGGATGTACCGTACGTGACACCTGCAGCGGTTCGGAAGACCTCATAGTTACCCCACCAACGGATAAAGGGTGTGAAATATATGTCATATGCTGCCTGGCTGTAGACACTCCAGCTGACTGCAGTCACAGACTGCCTACACAGAGGCATTGTATGTCTGTTGTACAAGGCCATGTCCAACACAGGAGTAATGGACATGCTCCACCACAGGAAATCAAAGCCATTGGAGCTGTGAGAGTCACAGATGTCAGCCTCAACACATAATGAAATAAGATGTGCTGGAGGGACAGATACATAACCCAGAGGCTCCCCACACCCAGAAACAGGATCCCAATCCGAGGTAGGCAGAGCCCCTCACTGACACCCCTCAACAGGAATATTGCCAAGTGGATGGATGACCATACATGTATTCTGGGGGTCCTCACTGTGTCTCGACCAGACAGAGGCACAGTGAAGAACTTCATAAATGGCCATAATTGAACATAGCAAGGAGTGGCGAAAGACACACACACTCTGGCTAGGCTTACTAATGGCCTAGGGTGTATAGCCTAGTATGAACCCATGAACCTATGAAGATACAAAACGTACAGGACACTAAGGATAATCACAAGGGTTACCCAACTGATGGTAGGAACCATGTTGGGCATCCACAGATATGCTCCGAATCACACAGATATTACAAACAACATACCAAACACACACACACATATTGCTAACATACAACCTGTCAGGTGCAGTGCAAACACCCCCCCCCAGAGTGCAAAATACCTATCCCAGCAGACTGATGGTCCCCTGACATTGCAGATGCTGAGGTAACAGCCATCATCTGCAAAGCAGAACACACAGCAGCAAAGGTATGTGATGGTGTCCTGTGCTGAGGCCAACATGGACTCCAAGAATAATGGAATGCCAAATCACACTACTGCCCAATGTCAGCCTTACCACAGGATATGTACCCAAAGAGCAGTGTACAACAACAGTGGTCCATCACAACAAAGGTGTTGCCTGAATGGATACTCCAAACTACCACCCCAGGATCCTGACAAGCTTGTTCTGCACAGCTATGGAAAGGATCAGTATGTACCGTAGACAGAAGGCTATTGTGGACCTACTGATACTGGACCCTACACAGTGTGGCTGTCGTAACTGCAGAACCTGCCCCTAAACATGTCTGACCCATTTGAAGCAGTCATTAAGGTCATTGATGAGGGCAATGTGGTCCACACAGTGTAGCTGGACTGTGCACATGCTTCTAGACAATACCATACGAGTTCAGTATGGATATGTTCACCAGCTTAAATATATACCCCTATGTCAGTAGAGGGGTTGCAAACCAGACCAAGGACAGAACTGACATGGTCAGACATGCCGCATCCATGTCAGACTACAAAGCGGATATGAGTGGCATCCCACAAGTCCTGGTCTTGACCCCCCCCACCCCTGTTCTGTATATATGTCCCATAGGTATAGGCCAACATGGAAGGACTGTGACTGAACATGTATGCAGAGGAGTACAAGCAGCCCACCATATCCGACCCCAGCTGACACAAGCAACCCACAAAAGGGCCACCTACAAACAGACAACTGTAGCCATAGCCATGTCAGCAAGCTAATTGCAGAACTGTGTATAGACAACCACCATGGATATACAGTAAGTGCCCACAAATTACCACACAGGTGTTAACCCATGAGGTACCTAACATGTAATGTGAGACCTGGGTACAAAAGGTGATAGATATCCTGCACTGGACAAACATGTGGCTGTAGTGTTCGCAGAAACATATACTATATACCCACCCAAACATGAAGGTTGGCAGATGTAGATAAGGGGAACTCACTGTGGCTCTGCTGTCATCCTCCATCAGCATCACAAGTGACTACAATAGCCCCTGTGGGATATACCGCAGCAGACACCTCCATCAACTGTAAAGTCCACAACAGTACCCCACCAGGAGTAGCAAAGAGCATGAACAGATGCCATGTGTTGCCTGAGTAAACAAACTGCAGCCCCACACACCGCCATACTTCCCAGCTACAGGAAAGCTGTGCCTGATGTATGAAGCCATGTCCAACCTGGAATGAATGAACATGTTGCACCTTGTACAATCTGAATGACAGTGAGCTATGCACATAAGAGACCTGAACCCCAGCACTGACATACATAGGACAAGCTGTACAGAATGATCCATAACACAGAAGGCACCCCCACTCTTCAGTAAACTCCTGGTACAGGTCAGCCAGAGAGTAACATATCAACACCCCTCAAGAGGAATCCTGATGAGTGGATGGGAGATGGTAGGCTAACCCTGGGTATCACTGTTATGTCAGAGGTAGACGGAGGCACAGTATACTAACCATGACATATGTCATGGCAAACTCCAGTTACAACGTGTGTCGAAGGACAAACACACCCTGTGACTAGCATCAGAAATGGCCTAGGGAACATCGCTAGTGTTTGCCAATGTCCACCCATGTTGTGGAATACACTAGCAATGTTGGACGAGCCTGGTGTAGGTAGTCCATATCTGAACATATTGCAACATGGTCATATGTGCACAACTGGCCCCTACACAGTCTGTTGTGCTCACTATGAAGATGTCAAGCAGTCATAGGACTAAAGCCCAGGATACTATCCACCACAGTGAAAGTACTGAACCAGTACACTATACGGTACTATAGTGTTAGGTCATTATGAAAGTATGTTGAGAACTGTCTGCAAAGTATCCCATGCAATCCCTGCAGGCACAGTATAATCCCTGTTGTGGCAGACACGAAGCAGTTGGCCAGTTAGTACACAACATGACACCCAACACACAACCATAAACGTGAGATATTGTTGAAGTTCACACACACCCAAATATGTGGTGGACTTCAGACTGCAACATATGGAAAGCTCACACTGGGCATGCTCGCACACTTTGATAAATGAGGCATATGTCAGACAACATGCCATGGAAAGGCTGAAATGGGCATGCTCACACACTTAGGCCATATCTCCGTTTAGCAGTTGGCCACACATATCTGGTATTTGTACGTGTCAGTCCAGGAACCAACCACAACACAGCAATCAGCCCAGTGCACACAGTAAATGACTACAGAGACATAAGTGATATAGTGGATCACCGTCATATGCAAACATCTTCCACAGATACACAATTTGGTCATAGGAACAGGGAATGCTATGGCAATAAAGACCTGCAAACAGTAGAACAGCACAACAAATATTGTGCATCCGACAATTGAACATATGGGTGTAGAGGTCAATACTAGGCTTGTTGCCCTAGGGAATGACAGCTCAGCCAGATTGTGCTTGGCATCTGCATCCCCAGGACAGTAGGCTACTGTGCCACTGTAAAGTAGGTCACAGAAGGCAACATGTGAGGCTAGTGAGCTGTGCCTCTGTCAAGCAGGGGCACCGTGGAGGTCCCAGGGATTGAATGTGCTAAGCCACAGCCATGTTGTCGGTGTGTGCTGTGAGAGGGTTGCTGAGGATCTCTGACAGTAGGTGTCCATCAATAACAGACTGAGGGGAGCCCTATCTGCATTCTCTGGACGATTCCACTGTCAACACTGTGTTGTAATGAGTATGTGTGAATGAAATGCCATGCCGGAACTGTTCACAGATGTACTCCCTCTGTGGGCTACAGCTCTGCAATGTATTAGGTCACTCTGTCTGTTGTACGGCACATATATGGCTGGTGTACAGCTGACAGGTGTCTTGTTGTGGAGCAGTCATGGGTATATGTGGGATAGCATGACCAATGCAAACCGTACACATGCTCATAGAATGCAATTGTCAAGGATTATGCTGAGTGGCCAGTATAGTCCCCCAGCATGGGTCCTCTGAAGTCGTCCACCCCAGTCTACGCAAGTGTAGAGTCTGCTTGTGCTAAATACAGTTTGTGTGCAGTGACAACCTTGCCTGGGGGTGGAGATGGGATATGGATGTCCAGGGAAAGGTGGGGTATGGTCAGATATCAACAATGTTGGTCTACCTCTGGTATGGAACAGTGAGTACCCACGTTGCAGATGGATAGGTGCAATATGTATTCCCCCATGTGGCTGTGGTGTGTGGTTCTGCCATAGCACATGGACCCACAAATTGTAGTGGCTGTAGGGTAAAGTGGTAGAGGCCTGAGTAGTTCTCACACACAATATGCCTGTACCTGATGTTAACAACTGGAATGGTGTATGTGAACACCTGCATATCCTGGCACTGTTCCCAGGGAAGCTAAGTGTGTGTCCTGGATGTGGGTGTGGTGTTCTGGACTGGTTGTGTTGTGTGTTACAGGTCCTGTGGTCCCAAAGCATGGTATAGAACATAACCTGCCAGTGCAATGTGCATATCTGACCCTGACGTAGGTGGCTGCAAATGCATATATATGCTATCCCCCATCTGACAGGTAGTACTACATGTACATACCTCTGTAGAAATAAAGATGTCAGCACCCTATAAATACTACAGGTGCAGAACAGATGCCCAGTAATTCGGATAGTGTGCTCTGCTAATGCGTCTCCCTCAAGTGTCATAATATAGTTAGGTAGGGGTGCGAATCCTGCAAATGCTCAGTGTGTGTGTGTGTGTGTGTGTGTGTGTGTGGGTGAGTGGGGTTTGTGTGTGTGAGAGGGAAATGTACCTTTTGCCAACTAGGAGAATACACTACAGGATGCACATTCCCCTTTCTAAACACTGATGATGTCAGCACCCTATAAGTAAAGCAGGAGAAGGGAGACCTCCCAGTAATGCGAATAGCGCGCTCTGCTAATGTGTCCGTCTCAAGTGTCATAACATAGTTAGGTAGGGGGTTGAATCCTGTACATGCTCACTGTGTGTGGAGGGGGTTAGTGTGTGTTCAAGACTGTTTGAAAGAAGTATCCCTTTTGCCAACTAGGAGAATACACTACAGGATGCACATTCCCCTTTCTAAACACTGATGATATCAGCACCCTATAAGTATAGCAGGAGAAGAGAAACCTCCTAATAATGCGAATAGCGCGCTCCGCTAATGCGTCCGACTAGAGTGTTATAACATAGTTAGGTAGGGGGTTGAATCCTGTACATGCTCAGTGTGTGTGGAGGGGGTTAGTGTGTGTTCAAGACTGTTTGAAAGAAGTATCCCTTTTGCCAACTAGGAGAATACACTACAGGATGCACATTCCCCTATCTAAGCACGGATGATGTCAGCACCCTATAAGTACAGCAGGAGAAGGGAAGCCTCCCAGTAATGCGAATAGCGTGCTCTGGTAATGTGTCCATCTCAAATGTCATAACATAATTAGGTAGAGGTTTGAATCCTGCAAATGGCAAGTGTGTGTCTTTGGATGAGGGGGGTTAGTGCGTGTGCAATTTTGTGTGAGGGAAATGTGCCTTTTGGCAACTGGGAGAACACACTACAGGATGCACATTCCCCTTTCTAAACACAGATGACGTCAGCACCCTATAAGTACAGCAGGAGAAGGGAAGCCTCCCAGTAATGCGAATAGCGCGTTCTGCTAATGCGTCCATCTCGAGTGTCATAACATAGTTAGGTAGTGGTTTGAATCCTGCAAATGGCAAGTGTGTGTGTTTGGAGGAGGGGGGCTAGTGTGTGTGCAATTTTGTGTGAGGGAAATGTCCCTTTTGGCAACTGGGAGAACACACTACAGGATGCACATTCCCCTTTCTAAACACAGATGATGTCAGCACCCTATAAGTACAGCAGGAGAAGGGACGCCTCCCAGTAATGCGAATAGAGCGCTCTGCAAATGCGTCCGTTTCGAGTGTCATAACATAATTAGGTAGTGGTTTGAATCCTGCAAATAGCAAGTGTGTGTGTTTGAATGAGGGGGGGGTTAGTGTGTGTGCAATTTTGTGTGAGGGAAATGTGCCTTTTGGCAACTGGGAGAACACACTACAGGATGCACATTCCCCTTTCTAAACACTGATGATGTCAGCACCCTATAAGTACAGCAGGAGAAGAGAAGTCTCCCAGTAATGCGAATAGCGCACTCTACTAATGCGTCTCTCCCGAGTGTCATGATATAGTTAGATAGGAGTTTGAAACCTATAAATGGTGTGTGTGTGTGCTTGGATGTGGAGACTCTGTGTGTGTGCAATTCTATATGAAAAACATGTGCTTTTTTGAAATCAGGGGATCACACTACATGATGCACATTACCCTTTCCAAACAGTGATGATGACAGCACCCTATACATACAGCTTGAGAAGAGACATCTGCCAGTACTCAGAATAGCGCAACCTACTGCAGCATCACTCTCAAGTGCCATAACGTATTTAGGTAGGGGTTTGAAACCTGCAAGTGTGTGTGTGTTTGGATGTGGGGTGCATTTCCGTATGAAAAACATGTTAGTTTTGGCAATCAGGAGATCACACTACCTGATGCACATTACACTTTCAAAATACTGATGTTGTCAGCACCCTATAAGTACAGCCAGAGAAAAGGAACTATCTAGTAATCCGAATAGTGCGCTTTGCTAATGCGTCTCTCTCACGTGTCGTGACTTAGTTAGGTAGGGGAATGAATCCGGCAAGTGTGTGGGGGTAGTAGGGTGTGTATAAATGCAAGTGTGAGAGAACAGATCCTTTTGGCAAATACTACAATACACCAGATGCTGCATATTCCCCCAGTAAACACAGGGGATGTCACCACACTATCAGCACAGCCAAACAGGGCTAGTTGGCTAGTAATGCCAATAGTGCGCTCTGCTACTGTGTCTATTACCATTGTCAGAGTACAGATAGGTATGTTTTGGTAACCCACAACTGCCACGTGTGATTGTGTCACACAGTATGACCTTGTGTGGGTCTTTGTACATAACAATGCATGCCATTGCCTAAACCAGCAATGGCATTGCACACATGATGTATGTGTGTGACACATACACATAAATACCTGTGACCTGCAGTAGTTACCATGTCTGACACATGCCTCGAGTGGATAAATGGTATTTGCAATGTATACCAATATGACTGTGTCTTACTGTGCAGGGTCCGCATGCGGTATGTGTCTATACACTGTGGGTGTATATGGTAAAATACCTACAGCAGAGGATACACATCTGGTCTGGGCCATATAGTGTACATGTAGTCGATGTACAGGTGCTGCATGTTCCCACCTGTTGTGGTAGTGGTAACATGTCATTCCACTGTAATTCAGTGACCACATGCTGTGAACCCTTCAACTAGTGTGTTGTAGCTACAGTAATGCTCACACACAATGTTTGGCTGGATGCAGTCCAGCCATATAAACACAGTTCTTGAGACTGTCATATTGCCAGTGTTGTTATGGAGGATAGGTGGTCTTCCTGTGTATGGGAGGGTTGTGTGTGCCAGGCTATGAACCAGATGGCAGTCCGACACACTGCACACTGCACATGATTAGGCCCTGATGCTTTGTGCTGTGCCAACAACCTGGAGGTGTGTGTATCTGTGGTACCTTGGGATACCACCCCCCTGTCCATGTGTGTTACATGTGTAGGGGATGACAGGCATGGTATGGGGCATAACCTGTCAGTGATGGGTAACATCTGTGAGCCATGAATCAGGAATCTGGTACTGCACAGACATTGCAGTTCACCATTCTGAGGACAGTGTCCGGTACATGCATCTTCCGGTGTACACTGCTGTTGTTGTGTAGCAGCACTGTTAGTGTCCTAACCTGTGTGATACCCATGGAGGTGGCTCTGTAAACCGTGTCCTGCAGCATAAGGCAGTATGTGTGTACCAAGGAGCTTTGCCATTATACATTGGGCCATGGGTGTCACGTGCAAGATGACCCTTGCACATCATTGTGGCTTCCCTAGCATGTAAGCACACGTTGACAGCCAGCGGATTCCCTATGAATGACATTGGAGACTGAGCATAATGTAGACATACAACACCCTTCCCACATATAGTGGTAGCATACCTGGTTAGGGTATGTTGGCAACCAAGATCAGGCTCATACTGGCCTGTGCCACATGCTGAGAGATCCATTCTATGTTCCCTATCGTGTAGTCCAGGGAGGTATGTCTCAGGTCAGCCATACTGGCATGGTCAATGAGTGAGTCATATGTATCCAAGCCTCTGACTGACCTGTATGCATGTGTTCTGTGGTGGACCATAGTGCCCCTGAGGCATATCACTGTGACCTTCACCAGATACAGCCTGTTGAGCGGGACCCCAGTGCAGCACCCAAGACAGGTACCTGACACTTCTGTAGCAGGTGTGTTGTGTAGCCCTACAGGCTGTGAGTGTGTGGCACAGGGGATGTGTGTGCCATGTGTGGCATGTGCTCTGTTCCAACAGAACATATGCCTGTGTGCCAGCTGCGGAGGTGTGTGATGCTCAGGCAGGATGCTATTCTGAGTCCCCACGTATGCCCCAGTGTGTTCAGCATGCTGTCAGTGCATGTCAATGTCTGACTTGTATTGTAGTCACTGTAATATATTCTATTTATTTATTTATTTATCCTACATTTGTTGACCGGGATAGTCCGACTGGATGCATGTCCATTTCCAGGGGAGGCCCGGGGAGAAAAGCTACAAGGGTAAGCAGATACAGCATTACATAATACCAGCATTACATATTACAAACAGATTAATTACATAGATTACATAAGTAAGCAAGTTAAACATGTTCCACAGGTTAATGTTAGTCCTGAGCACAAGTCAGGATTAAATTAAATTACACAGTAAACTGGTTAACAGATTTTACACATTCAAGTTAGCCAGGCTTGATACATTGACATAGCCAGTTAAGTGACACATGTTGTTTGAGTCTAGTGTTAAATTGACCTAAGGTGGAAAGTAAGGTAATATCAGCTGGAAGTGAGTTCCAGGATCTACTTACAGAGTTTGCAAAGAGAGAATCACCGGCTGTGTTATTAAATTTGCTAGTCTGAATTAGTAGTTTGTTAGAGGATCGAAGCGGTCTAGGATTGTTATAGGGGTGATAATATTTGAAGTGCAGGAGTATTGTCTGGATTATAGAGGATTTTATAGGCCATAATCAGTTGGTTATACTGTATTAGGCTGGGTAGTTCAAGCCAACCAAGCTGATTTAGATTGATGCAATGATGTGTCCTAAAAGGCAGCCCAGTGGCAAACCTGGCAATGTGGTTGTAGCAAATTGAGTGTTTGTTAAGGGCAGTCTTGTTCATATTCGAGAGTAGAGGGGATGCATACAGAAGGGTTGAAAGAAGGTGTGAGCGAGCTATGGCACCTTTAGCTGGAGGGGTTAGGAAGGCTTTTATTCTGTAAAGTGACCCTAGTTTTTTATTGATGGCTTTGATAATTTGGTTAACATGTAGGTCACATTTGAGATTATTGTCTATGATGACACCTAATAGTTTAGTAGATGGGTCAGGGAGATTATTGTGCCATCAGTTGATGTTATGGTAAAGGTGAAAGCGGTAGACCTATGTGTTGGTGAAATAACAGCAGTTTAGTTTATTTGGGATTTAGGATCAGATGATGTTCAGAAAGCCAGTTTTCCATTGTATTAAAGGTGGTCTGGGTAGCTGACCATAACTCTACTGGAGATGTGGCTGAGCAGATCAGAGTAGAGTCTTCAGCATATTGGATACAGCTGACTTTTGGGATGACAGTATAAAGGCCGTTAATGAAGATGGAGAACAGCAAGGGCCCTAGTATAGAGCCTTGTGGTACTCTGAGGGTGTTAGGTAGAAGGTTAGAGAGTTTGTTCTGCCAGAGGCCAGCCTGCTGTCGACCATGCAGGTAGGATTGAAACCATTGGAAGGCTCCAGTATCTATACAGAATGTTTGCAGGGTGTGGATTACAAGTTGGTGATCAACCATATTGTATGCCTTGGAAAGATCCAAACAGAGGGCTGAGGATATATAATTAGTGTTGCAGGTATGGTTTATGGTGTTAGTAAAGGCTAGGAGGCCTGAAGTAGTGCTGTGATGAGGACGGAAGCCATGCTGAGTGTCTGCCATAAGGCGATTTTGGATTAGGTGGTGCATGAATTGTCTATGAATAAAGTTTCCATAATCTTTGCAAGTGGAGAGAGTATAGCTATTGGCCTATAATTGGAGAATTCAGTAGAGCTGCCTCCTTTGTGAAGTGGGATTACATAGGATATTTTCCAGATGGTGGGAAATTTAGATTCTACCATGGTTCGTTTGATTAGTTTTGAGACGGGGTAAGCAATAGCATCATCTGATTTTTGTAGGTACTTGGCAGGGAGTTGATCAGCAGAAAGTGTAGTGAGTTTCACTTTTTCAATCAAGGTACAGAGAAGTGAAGTGGCGACTGGTTGGAAGCTGAACACAAGTAGGTTTCTAGGGGTGCGACTTTCAGGACCAGGGGAGCTAGGAGGTAGATGGCTAGCTAGGGCTTGAAATGTCTCAGTAAAGAATTGGTCAAAACTATCAGAAACATCTTCAGGGGTTTTATCAATAGTAGCAGCAGTGATTGGGGTTGAAGTTTGTCCAGGATGTAGTATATATGACATGCCACCTGACAGGGTATGGCATTACTGGGATCAGAGAGCTCAGTCCCCAGATTGGCTGTGTGGTGGCATCCCACACGTGTTGTACATTCCTGGCCAAGGGTGATGGCTGACTGCATACATGTGGCAGCTGTGACATTGCCACATGACTCACATAAACCACAACTGGACCATAGAGGTGATTCACAGGTTACCTTTGCACATGCTACCCTAGTAGTGAGATTGCCATGGTGAGTACCAACACATAGGGCCAATGGGGAACAACATACTGAAGGTGTGTATGTGTGGGTGTACCGCTACTGTTTCATAGCACTGGCATATATGACTGCACACGTGGGTAAATGCCAGGTAAGACATGTGCAATGTGTCACAGGCAACGTACATGCGTACAGGACAGACAGTGATGTTCTGTCATGTGTAAAGTTGACATACGTATCGCACGCTATGCAGATGTCACTAGGAGTCTACAGAAGCATTGTAACTCTGCATTGCAGGTGTAAGCAGTGTTCCAGGGAACCCCAAGCGAACATGCATGCAAACAAAGCTACAGTACGCAGGGCTGGAAGTAGTGCATTGTACAACAAAGAAGGGGTAACAATAACAGTAAGTAACAATGCAAATATGTAGGCACTATCAACATGTACCCAGGAATATACAGCGCAGATGCCCATGGTAGAACTGATATTATGTCATAGTTATTTGTGATTTGGATTACATTGGTACTGCACACATATCTACATGTGCGAACATCCACATTGCATAGTCGTTGTGGGCAACTTGACACCATTACTGTACATGTCCACCATTGCATATCACTACTTGCGTTAGCTTCCCCCCTGTGCTACCCATGTATGCGGCTATCTGTTGACAACCTTACCACCGGCATGCAATTATGTGCAGCTGTTACACTTTGGTATGTACTATGGGTGCAGATAACAATTCAGGACATTCATACAGTTACTGCAGCAGGCATGCTGGGATATACACACAGTCATAGCAGCACACTGTACTGTTACCAACATGATACTACTAATACACTTCTATGTAGTCACCCTGTGCATCAGCAACGTGTTTACCTGTTCCCGCAATGATGTTGGAGATTGCAGGAGGTGGCACAGTGTCATCATATGCACAGGGTGTGAATTAGGTATGCCTGAGTCATCCACTGATACCACCAATTGACATGTGTGTGTATGTGTGTTGGTGAGGGGCAGCAGTACAGGGTGGGGCAGTGTTGGTGCAGTGCGTGCATGCATGTGGTCACCCTAGGTGTTAACATTTCGCATGTGTGTATGCATGCACACAGTTCCACCTCATGGCTGCCATATACAGGGGTCTGTGGACAGCCACAGACTGCACCTGGCAGGTCATACAGATCAGTGTCTGTGGGCACGGACACGGTACCTGTGCCTGGCAGGGGTGCTACGGACCGTATCCAGTACTAAGCCAGACTGGGTACTGTCATCAGAAGCGGGAGTGTGTTGACTGGACACAGGTCCCTGTTGGGACTGTCCAGAGCCACGTGCACATGGTCTCCTGGGGCGTTCCGATGACAGCACAGACCCAGCATTGCTGGGGCTTCTGCTGGCACTATGGGGGTGTGCGCGAGCCTGTTGTCGTCCGCGCCGACTGCCAGATGCTGCTGTTGCCGGCATACGGCCACGTCGACACTGCAAACGCCCAACTTTGCCCTGGCTCATGGACATTTGGTTGTGGAACTGCTGTAATATGTCCCCACAATGTCTGTCTATGACATCGGTGAAATTACGGATAGCATCCGCAATGTCACGCATACTGTCTGTCATGGCTGTGTGACATACTCTCAGCTCCCTCAGACCCTGTCTGGTGTACCTTTCCATACGCAACTGTGCCTGCATGACAGTCCAAAACATAGCTGAGGTTGACAGACCTCTTTGGGCACGTCGGCCAGAGGCAGTACACCCACGGATGCTCCCACGAGAACCCATGGGCAACTGTCTGTGTGGTACCATCGGAGGACCCTGCCCATGGCTGCTGTGGTGGGGACGCATGTGCCACAGGTACCACATTACCCTGGTCTATGCCCACTGTATCCTGTCCATCACCTAGGGACAATGGTGACAAAGGATGTACTGGCAGGATGACTGTGCGCAATGATGGGATTGACAGCTGTGTACTGTCAATTGGCTGACCAATGGCGGATCCTGACACACCTTCCTGTACCATTGCACAAATATCATCATTATCAGTACCCGTGGCACAAGATTCAGGTTCCCTGCTGCAGGTCACCAGAGCAGCACCAGAACCTGTGGGAGGAAGACAGGAAACACAGTTTACAGTCTCCAGACATTTTTACCAGTGATGCACTTCTGCACACATGCACACATGCACACATAGACACATGCACACATGCACACATGGACACAGGCACACATGCACATATGGACACAGGCAAACATGCAGACATGCACATGTGGACACATGCACACAGGCACACATGCACACATGCACACATGTACACAGGCACATATGCACACATGCACACATGCAGACATGCACACGTGGACACATGCACACATGCACACGTGGACACATGCACACATGGACACATGCACACATGCCCACGTGGTCACATGCACACATGGACACATGCACACATGCACACATGCACACGTGGTCACGTGTACACATGCACACATGCACACATGCACACGTGGACACAGGCACACATGCACACATGCACACGTGGACACAGGCACACATGCACATGTGGACACAGGCACACCTGCACACATGCACACATGGGCACAGGCACACCTGCACACATGCACACATGCACACCCTGCAGTATACACACAGAGCACTACTGAGTTACACTACTGTTACTAGTATTATCAGGACTATTATAGGTTATGTTAAACACACTCACCAGCATGGATGGCCTGCCTTGCTGTAACCCCGGAGGGACCTGCAGAAATTATGAGATTAATGTCAGTGGGCACAACTGTGCCATTGATATTGCATATGATACAGTGCAGTAGTACACCAGTTGCCTTTCACACGTCAGCTGCTGATATTGCCAGTATCACACATGCACAATTACATACTATGGTGACAGATACATACCACGGACACACCTTACACATGCATAAACTAACAGTGTACAGAACAGTCAAGTGTACATATGGCATATTACCTGCATGTCCCATGTTGTGCTGCTGTGTGGATCCAGCCTCCATCATGATGCAGGTGTACTGCTGTTGCTGTTCGGGGGCTGGAGCCACAACACTTAGGAGTAGCCCCTCCAGTCTGGTGAGGGGGGGAATGTGTGGCCACCCCACCTCCTGTGGCAACCTGTTGCCTGTGGATATCTGATGCACACTGACGGACACTTCGGATTAAATCACTGCAGTGATGTCGTACCTGCTCATATGTCCTGTTATGCGTGCCAATATAATTTAACCTACGGACAAGGTCTTGCCACAGTGCAGCCCTCTCCTGCTGATTCTGACTGGTGCGGGAAAACAGGATGTCATACTCCCACACCAGGCTCTGGTGGATCTCCTTGTCTTCCACTGCAGAGTAGGCGGGATTACGCTGACGCGCCATCTCCCGGGAAGAGAACACAAACAGGATATCAGCAGACTATGTCAGCAATATATGGCACACATACTATACATGATACTCATGTGTAGTGATATACTACTACTCCCATATGTTGCATGTGTGTGTGTCGTGGTGGATACATAGGTACATGGCCAGATATCAGTGCTCAGCCAACACCTGTGCAGCAATACCTGCCACATTCCACACAACATAGTAGCATGCCCCATCGGTCAGCACACACTGACAGGTCCAATGCACAACCTCACTCTGGGGGTTCATCCCAAGGTACTGTATGTGGGACGCCATCCACTAGTGTGATGTGGACACAAGTTACTCGGCCTGGATATACATATCCCACCACCACCACCAGCACAGTAGACTACTTTGATATGTATGTGATTAGACAGTTATTCACTTGTTGGGACTGAGATGGTATCCATGCAGCACACTGGGCCAGTGGAAGCCACAACCCACACTGCTGACCCCTTTGCAAATGCTTACCACGGACATGCCACAGATTGCATGGAACTTGCACACACATTACTAACCCAGACCCTATGCACAAAGGTTAGGCATCCTGTCTGGTGGACCCCAGACAGAGGCAGATTGTATAACAATAGCAGGAGGCTACTGCAGGACAGAGCACATTCACATTAAGGGAAGGCATCTGTGGTCAGCACTGGTACTACGCTATGGTCCGTCATAACAATGGCCACGGCCTACTCTGGGAGGGAAATGGCCACAAACACTATGGATGACCACAAGGCCTTCTTCAGTTATGTTACACATATGGACCAAATGCCTCAGATATGCTCTGTGTTAATACACACCTACTTAACATTCACCAAACACACGGATATTGGCAACAGTCTTGCAGACAGGTTCGGTGCACGTATCCCCCCTCCTTCTCCCCCACCAGTTGAAATATTTATCACAGCTGTATGTAACCTCCCTATCATCTCACATGTCCAGGTGAGGGCTGCCCTCAGCAGAGCAGAACTCACAGCATCACTGTGACCTCATGGTATCCCTGGATGTGTGCTACCTGCACTCCAAGAGGACATACAACCGCATATAACATTGATAATTTATCTTGGATGTATTACAGGATATGTACCTGGACAGTGACATACAGCGACAGTGGTCCCACACCACTAAGGAGGCACCTTGACTGACCCCGGGAACTACCACATCATATGCATAACCGGCCTGGTCTGCTAAGCTATGGAATTATGCAGTATGGGATGCATATGCAGTGATATCGGGTACCTGCAGACACTTGTTCCCAGCCAGTGTGCCTTTGTGATGGGCTGATCCTGCCTTTTGAACCTGGCTGACCTTTCAAAGCAGTCACTACAGCCATTGCTGAGGGCAACGCACAGACAACTGCTGCCAGGATCATGGCCTAAGACTGATTGACATGTAATGTATGGTCATCCCCTTTTGGTGGAACTACGTACACACAACATATCACATGGACATACCTATAGATACAGACCTATGACACATTTGGAGGGTTCACAGTATGCACACTATTAACCTGCTACTTTGCATTACCTGTGTTTGTCGCAGCTGGTTGCGTTACCACTGCTTCTGATTGCTGATGCTACTGTCACTGCTGACAGCTTAGAGTCACAGAGTCACAGTGTGTAGGTTTTTTTTTGTTCTCTCTCTCTCTCTCTCAGTTTTCTCTCTCCCTCTGTCTGCTTCCAGACAGTGCAATGAATGTATTGCATGTGTGGAGTGTTAGTACTGGATGCTTTTGTAGGTATCTGCATAGGTCCATGTGATGGCCTCTGCACCAATTGTAAGCCAGCATTTGCTAATTGCATACAGCCAGTTGTGTACTGATTGCAGTTCTCACTGTGATTTCAGGTCAGTGCTATAAAAGGGTATGTGGGATAGGCGTTGCCCTTTCAGATTGTAAGGGCGAGGACCATGCTGGTATGCTGTGGACACTGTTCTGTGAGTGTAAAGGTTAGTATCTCTCTCATGATTCAGGCTGTGTTGTAGATTCACATTTCTCCATTCCTCTCTCCTGTTCCCTGTAGTAAGTGTGTATGCACAATGACACCTACAACTATATATAGATATATATTTATATATATATATATATATATATATATATATATATATATATATATGTACATATACATACATTTATATATGTACATTAACTGACATTATTACCTACAAGCTAACAACTAGCATGGTTGTTTCTGTTCACACTCTACTATTATGGGAATCCAGTAGTTTTGACAGTAATTCTACATGACATGCTTTGGGTACTACACATCCTATATTCCCTTTACATTCATCCCTACTATTACATGTTATATTTATTTTAGCACAATGCTCTTGTATAAGAGTCATGGCTTAGTGGTAGGTCATGCAGACTAGTGTTTCCAAGGTCCTGGGTTCGGGACTGACAGTGGGATTTTATTTTGCTTTTGAACTGAGTACAGGACCTGTCAATCAAAGTGACTAAGGCACTTTTAAGCAGTTGTAACCGGGTTAGCGCTGGTTTGCATGGAGCTCACGCACGCGCACTGGCGGTTAGCTCCGCGCACACACGCGTACACCCGCTTACCAGTGCTTACTCTGGCGCACACCCGCGCTATTTTCTTTGAAAGAAATGAAAATGGGGAGACAGGAAAGTGGTGAAAAAGGGGTCACAAAGAGGGTACGACAGTAGGGAAACAAGCTTAGGATTTGCAGGAGGGATGTAGGTAAGGCCCATAGCTGCCCATTTCTTCATCAGCAACAGCTGTGCATATGTATGTAATTTGGTGTGACATTTGAAACCTTCCACCCCTGAGAGAGGTGTCAGGACAACAATAATACTTGTTGTACAGCCAATTGTAATTGATAGATTCCATGTCCAGCAGACATGTGTGCGGAATGGGCAGCTATGTATGGGGCGTAATTTTTATGTGGGTACAGAGTGCCCTTTTTTTTCAGGTGAGAGTGGTATGTCAGGTGAAGGAAGTCAGTATAGCTGGGGAGGTAGGTTGGGTAGGTCAACAGACAAGACAAACAAGACGCATACAGGGGCGGTGTATGACATGTGTGGGGGGGTAACACAATTGACGGGGACGGATGTTTGGATATCCAGAGCCCATGAGCCCACAGATGGCAACAGTGGAATTGATATCCCCACCCATGGGCAGTTGCCACTGTTCCTTCACTGCCCAGGACGGGGCTGTGCTGGGGGCTGTGTAGGCCGGGCAACAGGCATGCTCGTAAGTTGTGCCACCTGTGCCTCAAGCTGGCTTAGGGGCCAAAGAACAGAGTCCCGGATCTCCCTATGCACCACAGTCCGGACGCTACGGAGGGTGAGTGGTGGTTCTCCTCTGGCCACACTTGCAGAGGGGGGATGGGCCCCATCCCCTGCAGCGCTTCCACCCGCAGGTGGCACAGGGCCACTGAATGAGGGTCCAGACTGGGCACTAGTGCCAGGTGCACTCACCAGCTGAGGTGGGAGAGGTGGGTCCGCTGGAACCCGCCTTCCCTGTCGTCCTATGTTTTGCATTATGTCATGACAGTTTGGGTTAGTAACATACAATACCATTCGCAATTAGTTGTAACAGCATGCATTAGTATTCCCATTAACCAAACACCCAGATATTCACACCATTGAACAGCGAGCATAACACATGCATAATTTGAACAGCAATACACAGTCCAACAACATGCAGGGTTGATTGATGGCAACAGGCCATCAAGTTTGGATGTATGAACAGGGCAGATGCATCAACGTACATGCAAATATTTATGACCCAACAGGACAAATGTCCAGGGGTGTTAATTGTGATTGCACATACCAATTTCACGTGGAATGGATTATATGTGGTTATAGGGTGGGGTGAAGAAAATATTATTAACACCTTCGAATACCAATACATATGCTGTACATTTCTAATAGCTGCAGATATATACACACTACTGTTCTAACTACAGTTTCCTATATGATAACTACTTCAATTTGGTGATAGGACTGTTACTGCTACATCAATATACATTTTATTGTTATTCATACACGTTCATATCTGGCTTTGTTCAGCTACATCATCCTGCTACATTTGCTTTATATAGCTATAGACAACTGTGGATGTTTGGTATGTCAGACAATCATACTATCTGCATATTGCAGACTGAGAGCAACATATCCAGATTTTGGCATACACATTCCAGCTGCAGCAACACTTTGAACACATTTCGCAGTTTGGTTCTACTTGTCACATTCATTTCATTCTGTACTGACTGCAGTATACTTTATTCAGGGGTTATTACTACTTTATTGGTGGATTCATAACTCTTTCTCACACTCTCTCACTTGTTTCCATTTTACTATTCAGGATGGTACTTACTTCTAGGCTTTATTGACATGTTTTACCTGTAGTTATTACAATCCTTTCCAGCAGTCTCACTTCTGTCATGTTTCAGTATTTCAACAGGGATATATTTCACACATGTGATTTGCTCATCTTCTGCAGCTGAACCTTTCAGCCTGCTGCAGGTTGTGTACTATTATATTACAGGTGGGGCATCTTTATTTCAGACTTTATTTCAGACATTTTCATTTTTCTGTTTGGATTACAGACTGCAACACAGTTTTGTAATCAAGCAATACTTGCAAACACACTTACACTGTTACTTGCACATTTTATTACTTAGTGACTACACTGCACTCTTTTGCTAACTGTCATACTTTTATATTTCTTTACAGTTACTGGGAGAGGATTACTGACCTGCCTGGTAGTGCAACCGCACCAGCCTATCGCCATAGGCTCTGCGGTTCACAGAACAGACACCTGCTGCTGTAATATAAATGAAGTAATATTGGAATACACATCTCCATAATATCAGCTAGTTTAATTTCTTACATACATAATTAAATGTAACTTACTCAGTAGTGGGGCATTGGGCATTTGCCGGGCCTCCTGGATCCAAAGGTTCAATTGGTCCTGCTTATGTCTCTTCAGGTCCGCATGGTGGTGATGGACCTGCTCACCAGTCCTTGGAATCCCTGTGGCACTGGTGAGATCATGAGCCAACCGGTCCCATGCCTCAGCCCTATATGCTCCCCACAGGACCTGGCCCTACATGAGTTGGGCCTCATGATTGTGGACTAGGAGCCAGACCATGTATCTGGACTCCTCAACGCCCCACCTCTGTGCTCGAAAGCAACTACCCTCGCCTACTCCTGACATTCTGGCTGCAAGTTAGTTCTACAATCGTTTATGCTGTGTATTCCCACCTATGGGGCTTATATATGCCGTTTTTCCCGCACTTATCTGTGATTGGCCATTTTGGAATTGCATCAACTTCATAAAACCTGCTTTGTCATGCTCCACTTTCTATTCATTCCTATATATTTGCTATTACTGCATCGGCTGTCATGGCTTAGTGATTCAGTACATTGACTATGGTGCATGGTATCCTGGGTTCGAACCTGGCCACTGATTTTTATATTTTATGACTGTCTAGACAGGCTAAGGTGTGTGTCTGTGTAAAGGCAGTTTTGTTACAGCTTGCTCAACGTTGCCCGTCGGTTAGCTTGTTGGCACGGTGCGCAGCTCTGCACAAACGGGGTACGCTGGTTTACGCTTCATTTGGCTGTAAGCACACATATTACTCTCAGCTCAGCTAGGGGCACACAGTTTCAGCATGTTAAACCACTGCTCACCTACGGGCACTCATTTTACACCTGTTAAACCACTGCTCACCTACGGGCAGATGCACTCACCTTGTTAAACTGTAGCTCAGCTATAGGCACATCTGGCATTTTTTATTGTTTTGTTATCTCACATTTCTTCAAAATAAATGGCCTATTTCATTACATTTTACATAGAATATAATTTTATATGTGTACATATTTGTCAGGGACTTGTTTCGTGCTTATTTTACTAAAAATAAAAATTGATGTTGTGGGGGCTCGAACCATGACTGCCTGCTCTTCAGCCGATGTCTCTACCGCTATGCTATTGCTTCTTGGCTTACTTTGCATATTTAGTTATTATATGCTTTTCCACTGACTGCTAACTGTGGCTAAGCTACGGGCACGCCCGCGCAAACAAGCGCACTCATGGGCAAACATCTTTACAATTTAAAAAAAATATATAACATGTTCATTTATATATTTTATGTTCATAGTCTGTGGGGGCATGTGTTGTGTTGTGTTTATTCACATTTACATGGACTCTGTCGTGGGTATTTACTTTGAGCTCTTTTACTCTTCTGGGGGCGTGTCCGCTTGCAGGGCTCGGCCTACGGACACGCCCCCTACTGTCTTCCACGGACCGTGTTAGCCTTAGGTGTGATTCAGCATGCCCTCATGCATGTGCATGACATGCTGACATCACACCGTTTAACTGCAGCCTCCGTGTAAGCCTTGTATCTCTTACACGGAGGCTTTGTGAATCCTGCCCTATTTCTTTTTATTTTTAACCTCTGGCTAAATATTAGGCTTTTATTGTTTTGTCATTAGTTTGGCTGAGAATGTGTCTATTGCAGATGAAGAATATTTTGCTGTTGAAGAAGATAACTTAAGTGAGATTACGATACATACTATGTCTGACTCTTGAGGTAATTTTATGACCACATTGAAGAAGGGTGTTTGTTTTGTTAAACTTACACATTTGAAATGTGAATCTGATGGTATGTCATTGGGATCAAAGTATCACTAACCTATTTTAGATATTTTCCCATCCTCTTGATCCATTTGACATGAATGTTCACACTGGGGATAATAGAAATGACAATTTGGACTTTTTTCCTGATACAATTCATTTGTTTGAGAAAAAAAAAGTTCTGCAATATAAATCCTTACTTAGAGAAAATGTATCCTGTGAACAATGCACCCAGAACAAACAAGTGCATAGGTGTTTATAATCATTTACTGGAATATGTGGAAGCTGATATTGAGCTATATCATGAGTTATGTGGATTTTTTGATGGGTTAGAATGCAACTGAATGCATATACTCATTAAATATAATGAAAGGATCTTGGAAAATCCGGAAAAAAGATATTATTGAATTACATAAAAATAATGGTCATTATGTTTGGATCACTGTTGTAGTGGCCTAAGCAATTTGGATCCTACCCCCTTGTGACTGTTTAGTTTTCAGAGCTATTCAGCACCTTCCACATATTGTTTTTTTTTGTGTGTTCCTTTAACTAGCCTGTTGAAACTGTTCGTTGACTAGCAGACCTTCAAGGCTGAATAGAGTAGTCCACTTTAAGGAAAAATTCCATTAAAGTTCATTTTCTGTAGAACATTTGTGGTTTTCTTTCTGACTAAAATGTTGTTTGTTAGGAAAGTGAATGTTTTGTGGATTGACATTATTTTTTCTAAGGGAGTTTGCTTGTAAATGCTTACATGGATTTTTTTGGTGTAAAAAAAGTGTTATTTTTGCCAAATTTTCAAAAAGAGTTGTAGGTTTGTTTAATTAGAGCAGAATGTTGTGCTTCTGGGGGACTGTTAGTGATTTACGTACCTCAGGACCACTTTCTCTCTACTTTACCCTTCACCAGATCATTCAGGTTTCTCTACCAAGCTCTGAGGTCTCATTCTCAGATAACATATGGAGCACCTACCAGCCTCCATGGTTTTATCTTCCCATGTCTGTAAAAATTAAATCATTACGAAATAGTGTTTGGATATCCTTCCATCTTTAGGTACACCTCAGCCTTCAATGAGTGAATTTGTTATCGCCATTCTTAGTTCCACAGACTGCTAATCCTTGCTCCCCACCAAATCCCTCTGCTGTTCCACCTACAAAGAGCAAGGGCCATGGCAATGTCATGTCCTTTGCAGCTGTAGGGGTTGACCTTGGTGGATAAGGAGAACCACTCTTGTCAGTCTTAAGGGAAGGAGTGGGAGACGGATATTCACCCAGTTGGGATGGAGGTCCTGAATCTGAGTTGAGTATGCCTTCTATTGGTCAGTCATTTACCATGGAATTTACCAGGAAAGATTAGAATGTGAGAAAATATCACAAGTCTCCTGTTTCGATTTCCATGGATGGTGAATGTTTGCTTGGGTTTGTTAAGGAGCTCATTACTGCCTTTCACCTACTAATTCACCTTCAAGCTGAAATAGAAAATGAGTCCCCTCTCTTTCTGACTTGGAGTTTCAATGAAAAGGGAAGATATTTCTGGAGAATTGTGACAATTCAGGAATTTCTGGTCAGTCTGCCAGTTGGTTTAGAACATTAAGGAGCTGATAGCTAGCTGTTTCCTGTGGTCTAGTGCTACAAGGATTGATTCCCTCAGTTTCCATTGTCTAACTGCATGACTCTGAGCAAGTCACTTAACCACACACCACTCCCAGGCTGAAGATGAAAAAAGGTCCACGGACATCTGTACTCTACCCTGAAAAATAAACACATGCAATCTTAAAAGTCTAACTCTTAAGCAAGTATGACTTCAGATTTATCTTTACTGAGAATTTATCAAAGATGAAACAGGTTTTCCACAGGGAGCAGAAGGAAATTCTTATTGATAATACATATTATGACTTGTTACAGTTGAATGTGCTTAAATCTACTGCCATTCCACCTGTGTTACCTGTTTTAGAGACTGTTTTCTCACTACTTCTAGTTTGACTAATAGTCTTCCTCACGCCCAAAGACAGGAAATCTGAAAGCTGTGCAGGGTACGTCAGACTCATAAGTATTTATTTTACAACTCTAAATCAGATTCAGCACCAATTCCATCATCAAAAACTGTTGCTAAACAGATTATTATTACCGCTAAGCCCATTCACTCTGACAAGAATGGGAATGCTTTTGAGAAGTTGTGGAAGAAAGTTTATTCTTCTGCTTCTTTATCTTTCAGAATTTTAAACTGTAATGGTCATGTATTAAAGCATTTACTTTTAAATTTTGAGAATATGTTAAAATGAATGGTTAATGTTTCCTCTTCTGATGTAAAAAATGTTTTGAATACTTTACTAACGTCTGCTTTTCATGTTACTATGCATGGTTCAAACTGTGCTTTTGATGCTGATGATTTCTCCTCCATATCTGTTGATTCTGGATCAGTAAGCAGTAACGAGAAGGCTTGATTAATTCTGATCTCAAAAACTCCCTGAAGATGTTACAACTGAAATTTAAAATTCCCCTTTAGATAAAGAAGTTCTTTTTGGTCCTTCTGCAGCTGAGGTTCTCAGGAATTGTGATGACAGGAGAAAAGTGATTCAAGGAGAGACTCACACTGGGATTCAAGAAGCTTGGCACAAGGATGGTTTTAGCCTTGCGCCGAACATCCTCACTACAGATGGCGCAGCAGCGTCATATGAATATGTATGAGGGCATGCTGCCACACCCACGACGTGCACAGGAAATGTGTGCAAGTGCAGGGGGCATGTACAAGTACTCTACGGAGGCGTAAACATGTCCCAACACTTGCAAAATCTACTATGCCTACTAATAGAGGCCAGCCCTAATAGTAAGTCAGTAAGTCAGTGTCCGTGGATACCGAAATGTATGCTAAGCATACAAGAGTGTCCACGAACAGTAAAATAAAATCTAAGTAGTAAACACACAAGCACGTAGTGGAATGTAGAACCCTGTCCCTAGAACTGTCACAATTAGATTCCCTGTCCCCGTGTCCCTATTATACATTCGAATTGCAGCAATATCGGAGGTTTAAGCAAAGCGCAGCGTGTCTGCGTGTCACTGCCCTCTGCAGGCCGTAGCTTACATATCATATTCATTCAAATAGAGAAAAACATGCGGCATCAAAGTAAGTGTCAACAGTGTAGTGTTTAGAGCATCCGCCTATCAACAGGCATTCACGGTTCGAGCCCAACAATAGCACATATCTTTTTCCATGTGGAATGAATGTTGTTTTGCTGTAAAACCGACATAAGAATATCTCATGAGATATTTAACTTAAATATAATTCAAGCAAAGTGGCACTGTCATAA
>NC_056732.1:775047245-775067245 GCF_019279795.1 Protopterus annectens
ACCCATGTGACAACAGAGCATTACAAAGGAATGAAAAGTGAAACACCTGCCTGTATTATGTAGTGGTGTCATCCTATGTAATATCAAGACTCCCTCAGACAGACATGTGTCAGTCATACACGCAAACATTTGTACATTAGCCATATACATTACTCTGTGTACATTATTTACATTAACACAACATTAACACAACAGCTCCTGTCCAATCGTTATGTGAGAACAATACTCTTGCAAGGTGCTGTGTGCGACATCATCATCATCATAAAGGTAAAATGGGGTAACCATAGAGGGGCCGGTAGTGTTGTGTGTACAACGGGGTCATCCTCATCACGTGTACCTGGAACATTTAGGAGTCATGTGCATACTAGGATCGTGCACCTAAGAGACAGGGGAGAGGACAACTGGAGTATTTTGTGATGCTTATTAAAAGGGTTGCATGTGTCCAGTGGACACCTGTGTTAAATGGACAGCTATGTATGGGGAAAATGTTTTTCTAGGAACCAATTGGCCTTTTGTTTCTGTAGGGTGAGAGTGGGATCTGGGGGAAGGAGAGTAGGTATGCTCGTAGAGGATAGGTAGGGTAGGATGACAGACAAGACAGCATACAGGGTTGGTATATGACACATGTGGGGGGATACACCTCGGATGGGGAGGGGTGTTCGGCATTCACAAGCCCATGAGCCCCCAGATGGAAACAGTGGGATGGAGGTCCCCAGCCATGGGCAGCCACCACTGCACCAAAACAGCTGCAAAGGTGGCAGTGCTGGGGGATGTCTATGAGGGGCAGCTTCACCCTGTAAATGTGACACTCTGCCCTTGAGCTGGCATATCTGGCCTCAAAACCCCTTACTGAGCCCCCTACGCACCACGTCCGGGACTGTATGATGGGGGACATGTTCCTCTCTGGACCTGCTCTCATGGGGGACAAGACCCATCCTCAGTGGCGGTACCACCAGAAGGTGGTGCAGAGCCAACAGAGGTGGATGTCCAAGGCTGGGCCCCAGATGTGCTGGCGCCCAGTGCCATGGCCAGCTGAAGTGGGACAAGCTGTTCTGCCGGGACCTCCAAACCCATACAGCCTATCGTGTTGCAGTTTAAACACAGATATGGCTTAGTAATAGTCAACAGCATTCAGGATTGCTTACAGCAGCATGCATAGATATGACCTTCAACCCAACACAACAGATGGTTTATATTTGCAGAGGGAGCACAACACATGCATATATACTGCATGACATCTGTACAACATGTAGAAGACTTGTGACTGCAGCTATGAACAATGGCCCATTATTGGCATGTCACTGAGAACCCCAGACAGTGTCTGTCATACCACTGTTTCATGTGACATATGTCCAGTCAGGAATGCGATGGCAATAACTCATCACTAGCACCATGTACTGGCTGCAGTCCTCACACTATGCTCCTGCTGTTCACAGATGTGTGTTCAGTGAGTAACACAAGAAACAAATGGTTCTACACACTGACCAGTGCATAAATGGCCCTACAGATGTGGATCCCTCACAAACAGAGCACTGTCGTGTCAGTTGTAAAACATGCAGAGTAGCCATTACCACACACAACTTATTAAACAGGCAGTTGTCTCAATGAAGCATAGCTAGACTTACATGCTGTAGTCATGTCTGGCACATCACCCTCCTGTCTTTAGGCTATTTCCCACTGTGTATGTTGTTTGAGGAACATCAAATATCATCTGTGATGCCGTTTACCAAACAACAGATCCAGGTACCACTCACAGTGACTGTCATGGGAAAACACCAACATGTCACCCTAGACATCCACATCCTGCTCCCACACCCCATTAGGAAAACAAGCGTAAAAAATTTATCCAAAGCCAACTTCATGCTTCTTAAGACAGACGTTGCAAACTTCACAACACCCATCCAGATGGACAATAGAAGTACGACTGCTGAATCCTACACAAATGCACTTTATAAACACTTACACAAGTGCATGGATCATGCTATCCCTAACAGAACCAAGATGCTATCCTTTCATAGTTTCATAAGTGTCATAATTTAATCCTTTTTCCTCCAAAAAAAGGAAGCCAATCTGGTGGTCTTCTGCCACAAACAAACTCTACAACAGAAGAAAGAAACTGTTGCAAAAAAGAGTAAAATCCCATGACTGGAGGAACTCCCTGGTCAGCCTCAGTAAGATGCCGAGATCCCTCATAAAATCCTCCAAAGCTAGTTATGAAAACAAAATCGCCACTGATTCTAAAGACAACCATAAAGCATTCTATAGCTATGTCAAGAATCTCAATGGCAACACTCAGATCTGCTCTGAGTTACAGCACAATGACACTAAATATACAGAACCAACTGATATTGCCAACATCCTGGCAGATAGGGCTCAGCGCTAACTTTACCCCCCCACCCCCAAAGGGCCCATCTTTATACCGGCAGAATGCAATGTTCCTGTAATCATGGCTGCACAGGTAAAAACCTCACTCTCCAAAGCCAAGAACGCAGAATCCATGGGACATGACAACATCCCAGGCTGCCTTCTACATGAACTACAGAATGAACTAGCACCCCACCTAAGTACCATGTTTAATCATAGCCTCACCTCAGGCTTTGTGAACATTGAATGGCGCACCGTGATGGTTATCCCACTCCACAAAGAGGGAGGGCCACAACAGACCCTGGGAACTACCGCCCCATTAGCCTAATGAGCATGGTCTGCAAAGCCATGGAATGTATCACCATGGAACTCATAAACAAAGACATTGGAGATCTCCAATCTCTGGACCCCACACAGTTCTGGTTTGTAAAAGGCAGATCATGTCTCTTAAACCTGATAGACTTCTTTGAAGTAGTCACCAAAGCCATAGATGAGGGTAAGGTGGTTCACACAGCCTATCTAGATCTTGCCAAGGCGTTCAACACCATCACCCACTCTGGAATTATAGATAAACTTACTAAACTAGGTATAAATCCCTATGTCACAAGATGGGTTGCCAACTGGCTTACTGACAGAACCCACACTGTGAAGGTAGCAGACTCCGACTCAGACTTCAAACCAGTGACAAGTGGAGTACCACAGGGTTCTGTCCTGGGTCCTCTCCTGTTTGGTATCTACTTCTCTGAAGTACAGGATAACACAGAAGGTCTTTGGCTAACTAAATTTGCAGATGACTGCAAACTAGGAGCTATAATCAAAACTCGTAATGATGTGGACATCCTACAAAAGGGCCTCACTGAGACAGAAGCCTGGTGTCAAAGCCATGGTCTCAAGCACAATGCAAAAAGTGCATTGTCATCCCCTTTGGTAAAAACTATGTACCCATGAACTACCACATAGGCAGTAGTCTACTTAACACCGAAAGTGTGATAAGAGACATTGGGACACAGGTGGACAGTAGTATCTCCTTTGATAATCACATCACCACAGTGGTCAGGAAATCCTTCTACATGGCACACCTCTTCACAAAAGGTTTCTCATCCAGAAAAAAAAGAGGTCATTTTTCCCCTCTACTCATCACTCATTAGACCCATTATAGAGTACAAGGCCCCTTTTGGTATGTACCTCACAAGACATCTACAACAACTGGAAAGGCCGCAAAAATACCTCACAAAGAGGATTACTGGCCTCAAACAGATGCCTTATGCAGACCGACTCAAAATACTCCAGCTTTACTCCGTCGCATATCGCCTACTCAAAGGTGATCTCTGCCTAACATACAAAGCTATGTCAAACCCAGATCTGTTGGACATGCTCCACTTAATGAAATCCCAATCCCTCCAAGCTACATGCTCTAGGGACATAAACCTTGTCACCACAATAAACAGAACATGCTGGAGGGATAGATTCCTGTCCCAGAGACTTCCCATACTCTGGAACAGACTACCTATCTATGTCAAACAGAGCTCCTCATTAGCACTCTTCAAGAAAAATCTTGATGATTGGATGGGTAATAGCAAATTCACCCTGGGGGTCATTTCTGTGGTTCTGCTTGACAGGGGCACAGGAAAATAATTTTCTTGGGTGGCCAGGCTTGTATAGGCCCTAGGGCCAATAGCCTACCTATGAACCTATGATATTCTTAGATATTGTACTTTGTTCTTCATGTGAATGGCTATGGGAACATCATCACAGCTGTTCCACTTGCAATCAGCTAGAGGAGGACTGCAATAGGTGCAGAGGCCATCACCTGAATATGACCATCACTTACAATACACAAGCTGCTGCAGAGCAGGTGTACACCTCCACATCCACCAGAGAGTGTGTGGGAGGGGCAGACTGAGGCAAAGTACATCAGAGAAAGGCTTGGAGACTAAAACCTAAGCACTGTCTGTCACACACCTACCTGTACAGGGGTTCAAACCCCTGACTGACTAGTCATTACTATTACAAGTGCATGCAGTTACTCCATGTGCCACAAAGCTGACATGTTGGTATGCTGTAAGAACATATATGTGTGTTGGTGTCCGACATCTGCAACAGAGATATAGTAGACATACATAAGGTCTAGCACACATGGCTGTCCACATGAACGGATGTCATTGTCAACACAACCACACTCTCTAATGCACTCACATTGACACTCTCTGCCCTGGCCTACAAATACACTCCCAAACCACTTAGTTTGCCACACTGCAGTAATGTACAGGTACTACATGCACCACAGGGGATATCCGGAGGTTCTATGGGCTAGGGCATGTGAATGTGTTTGACATCTGTCGGTATGCCAATGGGAGTTATACTGGGAGTGACTGTGGTTGGGTGTATCATATCCCACACGCAGACACAAGGCGTCAGAACTGACATGCGTGTGTGCATTGCTTCATGAGTGTGTAGTGGTTGGCTGTGCAAGATGGCTGTACAAGGATGGGTGAGGGGTAATCCTTGGCATCACACCACCCGACAATGGTGTGCAGTGTGGTACAGGGGTGTAGTGTCTGCAATGATCCACACAGATGGGTTTTGTATGAACTGTCCTGACATCCTGGTTACCATTGTGTATGGTCATAGCTTTGCAATGCGTGCCATGTCTGTGTTTGATAGTCCTTGACATGGATATTGCCTGGGATGTGCATGTCCTACAATAATGTACAGTGACATGTACAGGTGTACCTGGTTTGGCTGGCCCATGTTGTGTACAGAGACTGTTATCGTCTGATATGCCAATACTGGCCTGGTGTGGCAGAAACTGCTTATAGTTAGCAGGTTGACCCTGCACCTGCATTGATAGCATGATACAGGTATTCCCTGCTGTCAGTGGCATCGGTCCATACTGGGCACATGTGTAAGGCATTGTATGGCCTCTGTGGATCACATTTGATGGCACCACATATGTTGCAGGCATCCAGTGGGGAACATAGTGAAGGCACATTGTCTGCAATTATGTGCCTATTGTACTGCTGTACAGGGTGTCATGCCCACTGCAGCCCACTGTAATCACACCATGCCTACTATCTGTCATCAATGTGCAGGGTACTAGCAACATAGCAGGATATTCTAGGCAAGTGTATTTGTGTATGACACATGGGTGCAGGACGTATTCTGGGTAACAGTAGGGTTGCATACTTTGTTCACCAGGCCTTTTACCAGATGTAGGGGTATGGCTTGCCAACACAGTCCCTTGGCTGACTGACATCTGTATTCCTCGTGAGTTGGACATTGTTATATATAAGATGGACACCATATAGGAAAACTACAAAATCCACTCCCAAACATGTCCAGTGGTTAGACACTCACAGCCACCTCCACACAGGCTCTTACAGTCAAACACACACACACCTGCCATGTCCTGGAATCGTGTATGTCTAGGTGGGTGACATCAGCAGGATTGCCAAAGGTGGTCATGTGAATTGTAAAAAGTGTGCATACTCTAAAAAACATTGTTCTTGTCTCAGGCAGACAGAGACACACACACACACACACACACACACACACACACACACACACACACACACACACACACACACATGGTTTGTCTCTCTTGGAATAGAACCCTTACCTAACTAGTTTATTACACTACAGCAATACACAGTTACAGTATGTGCTACAGAGAATACTGGGTTACAGCAGTCCTAGAGGTGTATTTCTAGGTGGGTGACATCAGCAGGACTGCCAAAGGTGGTCATGGGGGTTGTAAAGTGTATGCATACTCTAAAAGCACTGTTTCTTTCACAGGCAGGCAGACACACACACACACACACACACACACACACACACACACACACACACACACACAGTTGACCTGTCTGGGATTAGAACACCTACCAAACTAGTTTAACACGCTACAGCATTATGCAGTTACAGCACATGTCATAGGGATTACCGAGTTACAGCAGTCCCAGAGGTGTATTCGTAGGTGGGTGACATCAGCAGGATTGCCAATGAAGTGCATTCCAAGTGTACCGCAGTTTGCACATCTGTTACCTGCGTGTACCCACTACTTACTGCCACCTAAATACATTTACACTTGCTTAGCAGTGTCTTATGCAGTCCTAATTGACAGTATCAACAAGGCTTGCAGATCTTGAACCCTGGACCATGCACACTGAGGTCACTGGACATACCAGTAAGCCATCTGGGTTGTAAAGATGTTGCATGGAGTCTATAATGCACATTTTACTACAGGTATTCCACAGTACTGAAAACAAATTGGACAGTCCCTTTGTGTACATATGTACAGCACCCTTGAATGTACTGCACTCTGTGAAACAACAAAGACAAGTCTACATCTATACAACTGTCATAACTACATATATATATATATATATATATATATATATATATATATATATATATATATATATATATATATATATATATATATATATATATATATATATATATATATATATATATATATATATATATATATATATATATAGATATACACACACACACACACACACACACACACACACACACACACACACACACACACACACACACACACACACATGTCTGAATGCCCTTTGTGACACAGAAGGGTTCCAAAGGAACTGACGTGTACACAAAACAGAGGCATCTCTTGTGTTATAACATTTAAATCATAAGCAGTTCAACAGAGAAGGGATGGTTGTTGTGTATGTAGAGACTGGGGTGGGGAATGATGGCTAATGTAATCTACCCTGGGGATTGTGGAGTTAGGGTGGGGGAATGATGGGTATGGACCTACACCCCAGCGACCACATCTGTGTCACTGCTCGATAGTGGCACAGGAAAATAACATACCCAACTGTAGTCATGCTTGACTGTGTATTCTTTACCATTCCTAACTATGCAATACTTTGTAGACACCAGTCACCACAGATGGCTACCATGGTGTGCTAAAAGACATTACACATGTATATGCCTGGCTACAGGGTAGTCACACACACAAACTGGCACACACTTGCCAGTATTGTGCATACATGTCTTGCCTATGTAAAGGTAACTAGTAAAGGTAATTTGTACAGTGGTATGCAGTTGGGGTATGTGCCACAGAACACATGCAATTACACTTACTGATTCCATGTCTGAGCTGGGTGACATCATAGGACCAATTACTTGCAGTGGAGAGGGGGAAGAGAGAGGTATAGCGGTTGACAATGATAGAGGCCAGTGCAAAAGGAGGTATCTCTTTGGAATGCAGCAAAACCTGCTGCCATGACAGGATGCAGAGTCAAATACACAACCACACTCAGACTTTGCTGACACAGACACTCTGGCATTTGCTGTCACACACACAAACACATGCACACAGTTGCCAGTGGTGGGATCAGAACTCCTTCCAATCTAAGGATCACTATTACAGTACTACATAGTAACGAGATGTGCCACAGAGATTACACATCCCAAGGCAGTCAGACTGCCCTTCTACAATTGAAGGCAACAACAGGAGGACTGACAGTCACGAAGTACATAGCTGTAGACCTGTGTGTTTAAAGTAGGTGTCCATTACAACCTGTATGCACAAACAAGACACACTATCCACAGGTAGGCCTGAGAGGTATAGTTGTAGCACAACAGGAACCTGAATGAGAGTATGGCCATCTGCGAAATGGACAACTACTTTCACTATACAGGGTTACAGTGGGCATGCTCATACACTTAGTAGCACAGGGCCGTTTGGGATGCACTATGACTACAACTACACAAGGTTATACTGGGCATGCTCATACACTTAGTAACAAAGGGCTTGTTGGATGCACTGACTCAAATTACACAAGGTGGGAGTGGGTACGCTCATACACTTAGTAACACAGGGCTGTTTGGAATGCACTTCAATTCTAACCACTGAAGGCCACAGTGTGCATGCTCAAACACTTACATGTACAGAACACATTGTAGTGGACTCCTATTGTAAACACACAGATTTACAGTTAGGTACATCTTACTTGTCAGTATATATGCACATCATACTGGTTTACTACCTGATACCTGTATGTGGCCTGTAAATGATATATCTGTGTCTGTGCTGTGTGATACACATGCATACATGTACATGACATACTGAAATATATATGTTGCGTATACACATTCATGCATGTGTGGATGTGACAGACAATAGGTTACCTGGGTCACACAGGCGGATGCTACCTATAGCATGTGTGACACACCTTGCGGCCCTGAAAGGCATACATTGATAGCAGGTTGTGGATAGTGGCATTATACATGGAACAGTGGCATGTGCAAGCATAATGTGTGAGCCATCTTGTGTAATGGTACTGAGGTGCAGTAGTCAAGATGACCTCTCCTGGCTGTGTTAGTAGTTGTCATTATTAGCAGGACTGCTACCCTAACTATATCTCACACTGGTCATATACACAAGATCTGCTGCTGTCCGTCACCTTACATGGGGCATTTGCCACCAAGCACATTAATGCCATGAACAGTGATGTCATGGTATGGGCTAGACCAAAAGAATGAGCCATTGTCCTGCTGTTATTATGAGGTTGTCCAGTGTCTGTCATTCCGGGCTGTCATGACCGAACAACGAGCCTTCAACACAGAGCACATGTATCCATGTTACACGTGTGTGTGGATAATACCTAGGTCACATTTACCCATATAGCTGCATTCCAAGGCAAATGTCCTACACACAGATATAACATCCTGACACCTACATGACAATTGCATTGGATGCTTATGCTAACCCGTGCTAGATGTGAGGCTTTAGTAATCCATTTGCTCAATGTACAAACTACAATGGGGAATACTGACATCTGTGCAGTGAGGAACATCTGGCTGAAGGCTTTGTAGTGCACAATTGCACTGCCACCATATAACTCAGATCCAGACATGTGAGCCATAACAGTGGTATGGACCACTCCAGGTGGTGGTGTACACATATTCGTAAAGGCTACTCACATGTAAAGACCACTACTCTGACATAATACATCATAGATGAGTCAGGTACAGGTGACAGTGGCAAATGCTGCATTCTAGGTTGTATTCTCATATACATCCACCACCTTGTCCCCAGACTACCAACACACATCCATATGTGGTATGACATAGTATGGTAGACCACCAGATAACCCCCAATTGGTGGACTGTACCTTGGCCTACATCAACTGTGCAAAGTACCCATGTACAGACACAGCTGCATAATGTGTTAAGTAATGCAATAATACCACTGTTTGTATCCAGCTCAGTTGTACACATACCAGGGTCCCTCGGATGTTGTCAGCATTAACACAGTCGACTTTTGCTGTACACCAGTAAATAACACCTTCATGGTTGGATATGACCTAACCGTACCTGACCTGGATATTTACATCCCACACTCATACAGCATAAATTACATTATCATAGCTTTCATTTACCTTTCTACATACAGGTGTCTACAGTCATTACACACATACACATCGCAGATAGCATGCTAACAGTACATAAGGTTTAATATCTATGTTGACAGAGTTAATATCCCCTCTCTACTGGTCACCCATGACACCTATCATATCATACAACACCCCATGTGGCATGTATGTCTTTAGACATGTCCACCTAATGCAATGCCTACAAACATACCCAAATAACAGGACCATAGGACCTACTCAAGGCCTGTATTGACAGACTCAGGGAAATCCAGCTCTGCTCTGTATGTTCCTGAGTAGTCACAGGTTATATGTTCATGACATGTACAGCCATGTGTGGCCACAGCTCCTACATATACCCCATGTCAACAATTGCAAGCTATGCATGCTGTGTGTTGTCTGGACATTAGCCTTAGTACCACAATAGCCAGTACATGCTGGGGTGAAATGTTTACAAGCCACAGACCTCGCAGAATCTTGAATGAGTGTACTGCCTATCTCTAACAGAGCACATTGCTGACACTCTTCCAGTACACATGAGGTCTGTGTGGCAAATATGATGTGCTCACTGTTGACCATTACAGTGCCCTGGCTTCACCATGGCACTGTCAAAGTAACAGTTTGTAGGAGCATGACATGGAATAATGCTGTGTGTGTGTGTCATGCTGATATGTGCTGTTGTAATATATGTACACTTGGCTACTCAGTGAAAGTGGTGGTGTCCTACCAGTACATGAACACAACATCCATTATGGTGTAATACTTGGCTATGTTTCACACATGGTGTGGGGAAGGTGTGGAATGTACCCTCTTGACCTGCTAGTGCACATACTGATGTAGACCGCATATGTGTACGTGTAATGCTGTTTGTGTAGATTGTGTGTGCAGTGTCTGAAGTCTGAAGGTGACTGTTGTCTTAGTACATCATGCTGTTGCAATACAGCCTCAACATTGCCAACTGTATATGGTAATATGCTCTAAGTACAGTAAGCCATACATGAGGTATGGACAGATGTTTGGACATGACTACTAAGTGGTGGGGCTTCCTTGCAGATGAATGATTACTGAGGACAGCTCACTGGTGTGTTACAACCAGTCCTACAATAACCTGTGTACCTGCTAAGGTCAGGTTTTGTTAATTGAAGTGGAAGACAGACAATGTAGAATGCTGTAAGGGTGACACTGAAGGCAAACCTCATGACACCTGTAACAGTAATACCTCCCCTGTGCATATATTGTGCATATATCATCACAGTTGTCAAAGGAAAGAGTCAGTAAGCATTGTACCGGGTGCGATACTGCTGTACTTCTGTGGTACCTATCATGAGATAGGCTGGTGTTTGATTCACAGTACTGGCACGTGTGGGTGTGTGTCCATATATGTCATGTATGGTTGGGAATACATCCTACATGTTATCACTCTCCTGAACACTGTTGTTGACACCAGTACAGAGTGAAGTGTAGAAAGAAAGGCATAGGCAGGTGGTTAAACCTCACACATGTAAAGTGTCTGTATGCGTGTGACATAGGTGTATATCTTTGTGAATGCCAGTGTGTGTGTGTGTGTGTGTGTGTGTGTGTGTGTGTGTGTGTGTGTGTGTGTGTGTGTGTGTGTGTGTGTGTGTGTGTGTGTGTGTGTGTGTGTGTTTGTATGGCTGTCCGTGTGTATGGCTGTCCGGTTCCTGGAGAGGGGCTGTATTTTACCATAGTGAAATGTTAATGCCCCCTCCACCATCCACTCAAAGCAATCTAGCATCCCTGTTGATATCATCAATCATAGACATGCATACTAACCGCCTGTTAAAATGTACTCCCTGGGGTGTGACTTGTTGTTACATAGCCTACTGATGGACCTTCCACCCCACATACACTCAATGCATTGTAGTATCTCTGTCCCAGATCTTAGGCCATTCCAACTACCTGTACATGTGTAATCTCTGTGGCACGTCTTCTTATTGCGTAGTACTATAATGATGATAGGCAGGGGTTCTCATCCAAACACTGACAACTGTGTGTGTGTGTGTGTGTGTGTGTGTGTGTGTGTGTGTGTGTGTGTGTGTGTGTGTGTGTGTGTGTTAGAGTGTGTGTGACTGTGTCTGTGAATCCCTGAGTGTGTGGGTGTGTCTGTGTTTGCATGCTGTCATGGCAGTGGGTTTTACTGCTTTGCAATAAGAATCCACTATTTCCAATCACCTTTACCCTTGTCTTCTGGTATACCTCTCTTTTACCCACTCCATGCTCCAGGTAACTATACCTGCGATGTCACCCACTATGGATGGGACATCTCTGAACACAGTAGCTTACTACACAGCTATCATGCTCTTGGATCAGTAGAACAGTAAACATAATTGAAACATGGGGGAATATAACTGTGATGTGGAAGCTACAACGTGCATGCAGGTATTGTCATACTGACCTGTGGGTAGTCAACATGTACATACAGGACTCTCGCAAACACCAACATCCCCCGGCACATGCAACTACACCTGAAAGAGGAAGGCAGAACATCAGGATCAACATGCTGTTAGTGTTTTTACACATGATACATACTCTCAAACGTACAAAATGCATTCTACAACTGCAATACATGGTATGTCTGCTGCCTGTCAACACTACTCAACAATATTAATCTGCAATCATCTACCTAGTATGTTCACCCTGTGCATCAGATCATATGAAAATGTCACTGCACAGATGGTGTGGATGACAGGGATGCAGCACAGGCATCATCATATGCACAGGGTGATAATGTTTTCCAGAGGCCTATGCTGTGCCATTGGATGAAATTATGTGTGTGTGTGTGTTAGGGCCTGTTGAGGTGCCCTATATTTGTTTCCAGTGTTTGTGTATGCATGCACACAGGTCTGGCATGTGGTGGCCTACACAGGGGTAATATTGACAGCTGCAGATTGTACATAGCAGGTTTCACTGTTCACGGTGTCTTGCCATGGCCACGTGACCTGTGCCTGCCAGGGGTTGCAGGGGCACTACCAGGCAGAGGTCCAGATTGGGCACCATCTGATGACACATGTCTACTGGATTCATGTCCCTGTTGGGACCATCCATGATCACATGCACATGGCCTGCTGTGTCCTGGTGTGGACTGCACAGCACCAGCTGCACTGCTGCTGCTACCGCCACTATGGGAGCAGGCATGTGCAGTAGTATGTTCATGTAGACCTTCAACAGGTGATGTAGCTGACCTACGTCCACATGCCTGACACTTCACTTCCACCAGATGTTCCAGCACTGACATTCCATGCTCGAGGATTGACATGCCACAGTCAAGGACTCCCACCATGTCACCCAATTGTCTATCCAAAACATCTGCAAGATGATGGTGAGCATTTGCAAGTGCCTGGATGTTGTCAGTTAATGAATGGACAGCAGCCCTCTGATGCCTCAGACCTACTCTGTTGTGCCATTCAGCACGTACTTGTGCCTCCATTACAGCCTGAAACATGCATCTTGTGACTCCAGCTGATGTGCTCGGTCTCACAGGAGCATGTTGGCCAGTGGTCCTCCTACGAGCAGTGCTGGGCACATGCCTGTGTGGGGCATCACCAGTCGGTTGACTGGGATCATGGTGTGCAGGCACACCTTCCATAGTCACCACACTTCTCTGTTCCATGCTACCACCCAACAACTGTCATTCCTGTATGGCCGGTGGTGATCGGGTATGTGCAGGCAGTGGAACTGTGTGTGAGGATGAGAGGGAGACAGGTGGAATGGCAACCAATGGCACAGATTCAGCCCCTGACAACCCTAACTGTGCCTCACTCATACTACCATCATCACTGCTACAGTCTGTGGGGACACTAACATCAGGTGGACCACAGGAGGGCAATGTACCTACATCAACACCTGTGAGGGGAAAACAAGAACTGTACATTACAAGTTATGCCAGACACACACATAGACAGAGAGACAGATACACACAGACAGACACACACAGACAGACACACACACAGTCAGACAGACACACACAGACACACACACACAGACAGACAGACATACAAACACAGACAGACACACACACAGACAGACACAGGCAGACACAGACAGACACACACACACACAGACAGACACAGACAGACAGACATACACAGACTGACAAACTGACACAAAAAATACATGCAGGTGATATGGCAGATGGCAATCAGCTTAGACAATTATAGTTTCAGCTTAGGCAATTATAGTGGTACTTTTCATACATCCCTGAGTTGCACAACGACATGCATGTGTTATAGCAGATGGTATGCACCTTAGATAATTATAGTGGTGGTTAGCATACATACCTGTATTGCACCATTTGTGTTAGTAGCCTATGCCCCATACCTGCAACACAATGCATGCACTTTGCACCATTGCATTGCACTGCCAAGGTATGTGCAACATACACCACATGTTAATAGACCATCACTGACCTTTGTACATCTGCCACTGATGCTGTGTGTTGGCCACCACCCCTATGTGTGAGGACATAAGCTGTAGGGTATGCCGACTGCATACTATGTTTTCCTGAGCCCTAGCTTGCATATCACCCCCAAAGTGGTGCATGTCTGTTCAACATTATTCCACCTACCCCTGAGCTGAGTGTAGACATTGTGCATGTGGCTGTACACACATGTTTGACATGGCTGTCCCTACTTTGCAATGGTGCCACAGACCAGCACAGGTTTACAGTACACCGGCCTGCTGTGTACCGTATGACCTTGCCAATCACATGTAGTATAACATGTCTTCTGCTGACATGTTGAATGACATGCATACATGTGTAACACAATGTTGTTCTTTCCATTCTACAGTATGGTAATGGTGACCGAATGCAGGGATGTGTTATACTAACATGGGTCTTCAGCTGATGCAGTGTTGACCATCCACCCTACAAATATGCAGGGGCATACTGCACATTGAGCTGATGTGCATAGCCATTGCAGGGCATCATGTGGCTTCACAACTGCTATACAGTGTGAGCTACTGACACATGTTCAGTCCAATGGTTGTGATGGCCATCTTATTTCACATGTCAGTGTTATCCCATATGACATACACCCATAGATGTCATATGCCCCACTGAGGACAGGGTTATGCAGACAAAGGGTGGTATATATGGGATGTGAGACATGTTTTGCAGGATAGTTGAGCAGTGTTGCAGTCAGCCCACTACATGTCATGGACATGTCTGATAGCACATGACATTGTATGACATTCATAGCAAGGGTATACTCCGCAAGGGTGTATCCTGTTGGATGGGCATACCCCAGCTCCAACACATTTAGTGTGTGTGCACTCATATGCTCTCTGTACAGTACTGCTCATATTCCCAACATGTGTAATGCTGTTTCGCCCGTCTTATCAGGTCAGTGCAGTGTCGGTGCACCTGCTGATAGGTGCAATTGAACTGCCAACATTATTTACCCTCCTGCAGAGTTCATCCCACAGGGCATCCCGCTCCTGTGCATCCTGTGGCACATGGCTGAAAAGCGTGTTGCAGTTGTTGAGGAGGTATGGGATGAAGACCTCAGCCTCCAAGCGGCTGTACGGCAGCAGTCTGCTACGTGGCATACCTGGAAGACATAACAAAGGAGACAGGTCACAGTAACTCACAGATAAGTACAGCAGTACAACTGAACATACATGTGTATCACGTTTATTAACATTACAAATACATCTTTGTAAATCTACATGACAATAACACCACTGACATGTATAGGTCACACACATTTGACACCTACTGGTGATGTGATGTTATCACCATATATGTGTGTGTCATGTGATGACATTAATCATACACCATATGAATGTTGTCTTGACGTGGGCATGTCTGTTTGCCTGTAGTGGTGTCTTTACCTATCAGCACATGCCGGATTGTGTTCACATTAATGTAATCAACCTTAACGCTGTGTATATGCCACATATATAGTCATACATAGCTTTTAAGGACATGACCTGTGACCCTCAGACTTGCAACCTTGTATGTGTTTTGCCATATACATCTACATGGCACTGTACAGCTGTGTAGCATCCTGCCATATATTGCCTGTGTTACACATGTGTAACACATGGGATAATAGCTAGCCTGTTGGTATTTTCAGGGTTGGATATCAACTATAGCATGTATAGTCATAGTGATCTAGTAGGCTATATGCCCTGGGCCATTTATGAGCCTAGGCAGACAGGTTACCTAGCTGTAGGCAACAGACAGGTAAGTTTCAGTGGCCAGTTCAAGCAGTGCCACAGAACTGATACACATGGTTACTGATATATTTGGCATGCGATCATCACACCATATCACAGAAAAGGGCAATGTGCAGCTTCGCTGGACAGGGATGCATAGTATGGCAAGAGAACGTTAAGTGCACGAGACAGAGATCTGTCAGGCATGTTGTGATCCTTGTACTAAAAAGGTGGATGTCTATGATGTATGTGTTTATTTGGGATCAGGATGTGTTAAGTGTAGCATGTCCAACACCTCTGGATTGGACATGGCTTTATTCAGGGTAGGCTGCATGCTACATAGTGCAGTTAGGTATTGTGAAGGGCAGTGTAGGCCATCTAAACATGGGCAATAACCCTTAAAGGAAATAGGTGATCTATTATGGGTCACATGGGTGTTGGGTATGGCTGAGCAGTTATCTCTATATTCCTGGATGGCACCCTATCATGATTAGGGGTGCCACATACGACTACCTGTCTTTTGTGGTGACATAACTATCAAAGGGAAGTACTGTCCAGCTGCATCCCATACACACAGTTGCCATTATGTTGACTGCTGCCTAGGTGGTAGTTAATGGGTACAGGGTTTGTAACATAGGGGATGACAATGCAATACTTAGCTGTCAGAATGTAGCCATACATCACACAACACACATCTGACACACTAAGGCCCTTCGGTATGTTGAATGCAGCACACTGTGAGTCAACTATTGCTCCTAGTTCATAGTCATTTGCAAACATCAATAGGCTGATGCCTTCTGTGTTAGTCTATGTGGTATAGATAGCAAAGAGGGGGAGTACCAGGAATGACCTCTGTATTACTGTGTCTGGCACTGGTTTGATGTGCGTGTATCCATCAGACACCTTCTGTAGTGTGGGTTCTGCCAGCAGTCCAGTTGCCAACCACTCCTGTGACATAGGAATATACACCTAATTTACTGAGTGCAGCTGTAACACAGTATGGGTGATGGTGTCCTATGACCTGGCAAAGTCATGATATGCAGTGTGAATCAACCCTACTGTCATCTATATCTGTACCAAGTACATCAATTACGCTGACCACAGTTCATGGCCGTACAGACCAGACTCAGCAGGGTAGTTGAGCACTACGTCCCATTATCAATGGTGTATCCCCCTTTGTGGGGTGTGATAACTGTTGCTATGCACCATTCGGTATGTACACAGCCTGACATTGAGCTATGATTGAACATGATGTGTATGTGGATAGCTGAATGTTCTTACATTTGTGTAGGATACACCCTGGGATGTTGACAGGTTCCATGAAAGCTGTATGTATGGCTTTATAGAGCACAGCTTGTACCTGCATAGTCATTAGTACAGGGGCCCTGTAGTGTACATGGATATATTACTAAGTGTACCTGTTGGGGGTGGGGGTGAGGTGGGAGTGGGTTTAGGTTCTCCAAGACCCTATCTGGATGAACGGGTGTTATTTCTGTAGGCACAGTACTTCCCATGCCATAGTGCTGTGCAGCACGGCAGGTCTTGTCATTGCCATTACGATTAATGACACAGCTATAGAATGCTTTGTGCTTGGCTTCATAATATGTGGCTGATTACTTTCACAATAGCTTTGCGTGGTTTTATATGGTGTATCTGCATCTTACTGAGGCTGACCAGGGATCACCTACACTCATGTGTGTTCACTCTTGCAATAGTTACTACCCTCTGTGGTACAGTTTAACGCATGGTACCACCAGTTTGCCTACTTGTATGTGTTGGGTTGAATCCTGGTTGTGTTTCAATGGCACAATCACTGCACATATGTTACTGCTTAAGGTTCATTTCTGTAGGATTCAGCATTTGCACATGCATTGTCCATCAGCATGGATGCCATGGCACTCACCACTCTGCTCTTAGGAAACATAAAATTAACATTGGAGAATAACTATGTGTAGCATACTGTTAGCCCTATTTGTGTGACCACTGTGATCCAGGTTAGTGGGATTGATGGAATGCAACATGCATTGAGCGCAGGTGTTGGTACATGAGGAGTCTTCCCAGTTCATACTGGAATAGTTGAGAGTAGCCATTATTATGGTTCTGTCTCAGACCTAATCTTCCCCATTACAGCACATTATGACAGTTGGGAAGTCTGCGGCCTGTTGGGTGATCTGTCTCAAGGTGCATTTTCAATTCCACTTTGGTACAAAGGTAGTTGCTCAGCATAATGCATCTGATGTTATGCAAGTGCAATTAGCGTGAGGGTGTACATATCCTTCAGTGTGCTCCAATAAAGGATAATGGGCAAGAGGTGAGGTATGTGTTATAACATGGTCATGCAGGTGTGCTCTCCAGAGCATTGAAACATGTTTCAGCCACTGCACAAATATGTTCTCCATGTTAGGGATTGACATATGTGTGTCCGTATGGCGTTTCTGACATGTATCATTGTGTAGCAATACCCGCAGTTTATTGTTTGGCTGTCCCTGTAACAGCAGTGGACCCTCACTTGAACCATGCATGATGAAGGCACTATAGGGGAAGCCTGAGCCCTATGCAGTATCCAGATTCCCAAGGGTGACAGGTGCAGGCCCTGTCTGGCAAAGCATCATGGTCTGTCAGCCATGTTATCCCAGGATGACAGATACTGGATACCCTGTGACATGCACCACTACACTAGACAATTCTGGAATACAATCCTTTTGTCCCTGTACTGCAGTATCATTCTGGTCAATGGCAGAATGCTACCTAGGCCTTGGGACATACCTGCATGGGTTATAAGACCTGACAGTTCCTACATGTGTTTCCATACAGTCCAGGCTACTGCATCACAGGTCCTGCACAACAACATGGAATATGCCAGAGCCATGTGTATAGTTCAAAAGGTGGTCTGAGTGTATGAGTATGTGGCTAATCATAGCAGACAGGCAGCTGACAGTATGTATGTCCTCGTATAGGCCTGTGTGTACCATAGTGCTAGAGTTTGCATTCACAAATGAGTACTGTTGGGCATGTTTCCAGTCATGTGTTCAGAGGTGTGGCACAATTATGCAAACTATGTCATATAGTTTGTGTATTTTGGTGTCTGTCTCATCCTGCTTGGGGGGGGTCACTTGTTTGGCTAGATACTTAGACGCGTCTATGAATGTGTGTGATTTCTGGTAGTTTGTGTGGGTGTCCTTACCATATTCTGGTAAGGGTATGTGTTTGTTGTGTTGATGAGTTGCATGTGTTAACCTACACTTCATGACTGTCCAGTCCAGTCATGGCTGTAGACTGGCCTGCCTTCCAGCTTACCCCTGTAGCTGCATCCCAAACATTGTGTGGGACATGGTGTTAGGTGGGTCTGGCAGTGTACATGACATAAAGATTACATTCCCCCAGGATGGCCACATACACAAAGCTGACAGTAGGAAACACCAGTAGCTGACTAGTGGACATGCCTGCATGAGCAGTCAGTATGAAGTACCAAGTACCGTATTTAGTTTACGTATTGCCTATGAAGATGTTTTAGACAGTGATGCTCACATGTACATATCTGAGTTATGGACGTGACAACACTGGCTATTATGGAAACATTGTAGCTACCTTTAGCAGCAATCCTCCTCTGAGGAGCACATCACATCCTGTTAGTTGATTCCAGATGATGCAAGTGTCTGTAGGTCTGTTTCCTTCTCTGGGTATATACTCACATATCCACCAGGACCATGAGCTCTGTTGGGCACAGACACCCACTCTCCAAACAGAGTCATGTATCAATAGGCACTGATGCCACTATCAACATGATCAGGATATAATCAGATAGTGTGAGCCATCACCTATGATGCGGCTATTACACATGGGCAGCTGTCTCCTACATCTTACAGTCCTACTGTAGATGTTACACTGGAGTTAAAGATGATATGCAACCTGTTTCATTACTAGTGCTGTGCACTACCTTACATACAGTATGTGCAGGGGGCTGATAGGTTGGCAATAAGAGGTTGGGCTACACAAACCTGGTAGTTCAACCAGTGTGTCTGTACTCTCAATATCCACTCT